>NC_064852.1:65206624-65224124 GCF_024139225.1 Suncus etruscus | reverse complement strand
CGGGGGACCATATGGGACACCAGGATTCGAACCAACCACCTTTGGTCCTGGATAGGCTGCTTGCAAGGCAAACGCCACTGTGCTATCTTTCCGGGCCCATCAGGAGTAATTCTTGAACTAGCAAGAAGCTGTGAGCACTTCCAGGTGTAGCTTAAGAACCAGAAAGAAGGGCCTAGAGAAATAGCACAGTGGTGTTTGCCTTGCAAATAGCCGATCCAGGACCTAAGGTGGTTGGTTCAAATCCCTATGTTCCATATGGTTCCCCATACCTGCCAGGAGCTATTTCTGACCAGACAGCCAGGAGTAACCCCGAGCACCGCTGGGTGTGGCCCACCTCCCCCCCCAAAAAAAAAGAACCAGAAAGAAAAATTTATCATAGAAAAAAGTTGTGTGCATATGACAATTGATATTCTCTAGTCTTTGTATGGTGAGCATTTTGCAATATATAAAATTATTGATTAATATAATATATGTTAATAAATCTCTCTCTGTGTTTTTTTTTTAATCAGAGGGACTACATTAAAGATTAAATTAGTTTACAAGACATTTTAAAGGATCCAATCCATCAAGAATTTAGGCCAGCAAAAGTTCTTTTTGTTTGTTTGTTTTGGACCATACCTGATAATGCTCAGGAATTAACTCCTGATTTGGTACTCAGGAATTACACCCAGCAGTGCTCAGGGGACAATTGTAAGGTACTGGAGACCTTTTCTGGGTGGGATACATTCAAGGTAAACACCTTCCTGCTGTATTATTGCTTTGAACTCCCAGCAAAGGCTCTTTAACATTGCAACAAAGTCCAACATTTTTTTCCCTTATGTAAACATAGGTTTGGGAGTTTGGGGAGCGTAAGTTCCTGGGGAAGCAGACACTGGGACAAACTGGAGTGCAGGACATTTATAGGAATGTTTTTGGAGAAAGAGAAGGGGGGTGGGAGAAGAGGGATTTAGATGTGATTAGTGGGGCCTCAGCTTGAACCAAGGTTCATATTTTGAGTTTTCCCCCTAGCAATAAGGTCATCAGACCTTTACACCTTTTGTTATTCAGTCACCAGGTGTCTGTCAATTACCTTGGACCTGATGATCCTTGCAAGGAGAGTAAATTCTGGGCAAATACCCCTAAATCCCCTACATTTCACAAGCTCATCTGTGGCCATCATCCTCCTTCTCATGAAACTTGAAAACTTAAGGTGGACCAGAAAGAAATCAAAGGGACCAAATCCTTTTTTTTTTTTTTTTTTTTTTGGTTTTTGGGTCACACCCGGCGGTGCTCAGGGGTTACTCCTGGCTGTCTGCTCAGAAATAGGTCCTGGCAGGCACCGGGGAACCATATGGGACACCGGGATTCGAACCAACCACCTTTGGTCCTGGATCAGCTGCTTGCAAGGCAAAGCCGCTGTGCTATCTCTCCGGGCCCAAAGGGACCAAATTCTGCCAGATTACAAACACTGTGAACACCATGGGAAACCCTGGTTGTCTCTCTCTCTCTGCTGGGCCTGAACAATAAATATCTCAGTGATATGCCTGAGGATGGCCATATCCAGCCATTTTTGCTACAGATTTCTGGGAGTGGCCTCCAAAGCCCCTGAACATTGTTTGGGAGATATCTCTCTCTCCACCCCCAGAAAGAATATGAGCAGACTACGAATTCTATTTTTGTTTGTTTGTTTTGTTTTGGGGCTGCACTAAGTGATACTCAGGGGTTCTGAGCTCAGGAATCACTCCTTGTGTGGCTTGTGGACCATATGGGATGCCAGGCAAGCACCTTACCTGTTGTACGGTCTCTCTGGGGTCTTGACAGACCCTTGTGTATTGTGCCCACTGTTCTCTTAGGAAACTCGCACTTTGGCTGGACCAAGTGGGTGTTCAAGTTTTGGATGAGAAAACAGAGAGCAAAGAGTTGGAATTTGCTCCCCCTGGAATTTGCTCCTGTGTAGGCTTCTTGCTGGCCTTGCTGGCCTCTCTTGCCTTGCTGGGACCGCATGACTGTGGTTCAATAAGGTTCTGCCCTTTGACCACAGAATGGAATGAACGGTCACATCACACCAGAGGGCAGGAGGACTTGGACTTCTCTCTGGGATTAAGGTTCCTTAAAAAGAAGCAAGGATTGACCCTCCAGTGTCCCTGTGATAGACGCTCCTGTCTCTCCCTCTGCTCCCTTTGAGCAGTCACGTAGCTCCTCTGCTACTTTCGGGAGCCTACTTAGCCTCAGTTTGTTTTTCGCTGCTGTTCAGGCATCATTAACAGAGCTATTCCTCCTACCACGACTCCATTCCTTTTTCATGCCGCCTTCTGCCCTCTTTATGCTTCAAGGCTCAGTGGGAGTACTCTTTTCTGCGATACTACTATGGATAGCTATGTTGCCCCCACACCTGTCACTTCCCTTTTAAAACTGCATTCTGTCTTAGACCATGCACAAAATCTTTTTTTTTTTTTTTTTTTTTTGGTTTTTGGGCTACACCCATTTGACACTCAGGGGTTACTCCTGGCTGTGCGCTCAGAAATCGCCCCTGGCTTGGGGGGACCATATGGGACGCCGGGGGATCGAACCGTGGTCCTTCCTTGGCTAGCGCTTGCAAGGCAGACACCTTACCTCTAGCGCCACCTTACCTCTAGCGCCACCTTCCTGGCCCCGCACAAAATCTTTTGACAATGAGGATGAGGGAATCACCTCGGTAGTGAGCAGGTGGGAGCTCTAGAGCACACCAGTTGCTGTCCTGAAAGACAGACTCATAACACAGCTGCTCCTTCTCAGAAGGTCACCCTGCTCTATCCTGGGGGCTGACCCTACTCTGTCCCCAAGGGGTTGACATTCCTGAGAACTTAGAGTCAGGCTGCCACAGTATAGGTGGCTGTCTACCTCCTTCTTGTGGCTGTTTCTACCTCCCAGAAAAGTCTACCTTTTTCCCTGCATGGCATTACCAGGGGTAGGTGACACAGGAACTCTGTGAAAATGAACACAGCAGAGGCCAGAGGTAGGATAGTAAGTAGGGCATTTTCCCTTTATGCAGCTGACCTGAATTTGATCCTTAGCACCACACATGATCTTCTAAGTCAGCCAAGAGTGATCCATGAGCATAGAGCCAGGAGTAATACTGAGCAGCTCCAGGTATGGCCCCAAAGCAAACAAATAACATAATAGAGAGAGATCTTTATCCTCTTGATATCTTTAGACCAAAGTAGTGATAAAACACAAAACTCTCCTCTCCCTGGGTTGTGTAGCACCCCCCCCATCCCTATCACAGTCTCTCTGTCTCCACCCTACCCCCACCACCACCACCCCACCCTCAACCTCAAAGCAGCCAGAATAAGATTTGGATGGAAATGCCCAGATCACTGACTGGAATCCTTCTGGGATCCAAGTTTCACTTGTGAGGCTCATGATTTCTCTGATCTCAGCATCCTCTCCTGCCTCCTTTTTACTTTGGTTTTTTGGTGATTTCTGTTTGTATCCAGCCTCAATGCCTTTGTACTTGCTGTTCTTGACCTGGGAGATCCTAGTAATTTCTGAGCAGCTCTTCTCATAGACACAGGCAGGCTTCATGAGAAAGACTCCCTGCAGATCACAGGGCAGAGGGTAAGACCCTTGCTACTTTCTCCTTAAGCTGTCCCTGATTTTACTGTGCTTCCTGATATGAAAAGGATTCTCATTGAAGAGCCTACAAGATGGGCCTGCCTGTGTCCTGCAGCATATCAGCTCCATGGGAGGTGAATTGTTTTACTCATCACTCACTCACCTGTACCGGGAGCAAATAGGAGAGCACTGAAATCAAGGATGGAGTCAAGTGTGGCAAGCTAGCCTCTGCAAGTGCCTATGCCACTGTCTCTTCCAGCCCCTGCCAATTGCTAAGACCATGTTATGAACTCTGATGGCCATATACTGATTCCACGTTGGCTCTCACTGCCTAGTTCTTCCTCTCTACTTATTTTCTCACAAATCCCTGGACAGACATGGGCTCAGAGCATAGTCAAATGCCTGGTCTCATGGGAATCAGCTATCAGATGGTAGGGGCAGGGGGCTCAGGGTAGTGCTCTGGCATGGGCACACCCAAGGTACACACCCTGTACCATATCTATACAGTCCAGGAACAGATACAGCACCTCCTTTTCCCATTTATCTGAGAGTTGCTGAGAGCAGGTGGAGACTCAGGCCTATCTGAGCAGAACTCTGAGTTCTGACACTGTCCCCAATTCTCTCAATACAGTCTAATGTGGGGAGGAGGATATTAAAGTGAATTTTGAGGAACTGGAGTGGAAGTACAGCAGGTACAGCACTTGCCTTGCAAGCAGCCTACAAGGGTTTAATCCCACCCAATATGGTCCCTGAAGTCTACCAGAAATGATTTCTGAGCACAGAGCTAGGAGTAACCTCTGAGCACCACTGGGTGTGGCCCCAAAACAAAACAATAAAAAGTGAAGTTTGATAGGGCCATGGGGACACTGGGAAGAACTGGGGCTGACTGGTGCCAGGAAGGGGTGCCACCTCCAGCCTTGGGGGTCAGGGGTATTATTATTTTTTTTTTCGGGCCACACCCGTTTGATGCTCAGGGGTTACTCCTGGCTAAGCACTCAGAAATTGCCCCTGGCTTGGGGGACCATATGGGACGCCGGGGGATCGAACCGTGGTCCTTCCTTGGCTAGCGCTTGCAAGGCAGACACCTTACCTCTAGCGCCACCTTGCCGGCCCCAGGGGGTATTATTTTTAAGAAGAGGTTTGAGGTGAGTGGGCTTTAAAAAAACTTATTTCACTTTGAATTTTCTGAAATTTTCTTCTGAACTGCCCAGCTATGCTAGGGGACCCAGGACTAATCCTGTTAGTCTTCAGAAGGCTATGAGATTATTGGGGATTGAACTTGAAGCCTCAGGACTTGCATTCTGCCCCTTTGAGCTATCTCTCTGGTCCTGAACTTTCTGCAGTTTAGTTAATATATTTGATTTAGGGGCCATATCTGACAGTGCTCAGGGCTTATTCCTGACTCCACACTCAGAGATCACTCCTGAATCTTCAGGAGACCATATGTGTGCCAGTTATTGAACCCTGGTTGACCTCATGCAAAACAAGTGTCCTGCTCACTGTACTCTCTCTCTCTTCTTTTGTTTATTTTGAGGGGAGCCCATGCCAGTGATACTCAGGAATTATTCCTGGCTCTGCATTTAGGAATCACTCCAGACAGTGATTTGGAATTATATGGGATGTCAGGGAGCAAACTTGGGTGGGCTGCAAGCAAGCCAAGCACCTTACCAGCTTTACTATCTCTTCAGCCCCCTTTCAGCATTTCTAGAGAAATAATTTCAAGTAGAAACATTGAAAATAGGATAAAGACTTTGCAATGTGTTCTCTCATTCCATATTCCTGAAAATGTCAACCATTTTTTACATTTGTTGAATCAGCCACTCCTTTTTATTATCATCTACCCACCAATAAGTATTCATTTATTTATCTATCATAAATTGTTTCTAAGATGTTTCAGGCAAATTGCAGATACAACTGTCCTGTGTTATTTCCTTGAGCAATAACCTTCTTTGCCATAACTGCAGTGCCATGATCAAGGCCAGGAAGCTGTAAGAGCAGTGTGGGTATTGTGGTAGGGTACACAAACATTTGTGCAGACTTCTACACAGAGTCCCTGGGGATGGCAGGTACAAGATGGCAGAGCAGCAGATAGATGGTTGTGTCAGATGAGGCTTGAATTAGGCCAGAAAGCCCTGGGTGACCTTGTGGGGCTTAGATGTGTCCTTTAGCTCATCTCTCTTGAATCCTGTGTGAGGTTCTGGCCTGTAGCAATGATGTGAGGCCAGGAGCTCTCATTCTGGGAGGAGAATCAAGTTGTGCTGTCAGTAAGAAGTTCAGGCAGAACAGAATGTACTTGTGGAAGAGGGAGTGGAAGGGCAGGGAAGGGCAGGGCTAAGAAAGCCAGAGTAGCTGGCTTGTAACCTAGATGAAGTCTCCAATGAGTCACAGCTCTTCTCTGTCAGCCCCTTCCATATCCACCTTCCTTCCTCCTTTCCTGCTCCAGCACTCAGCATCATGAATCTGTTGATTGCTCTCATGAGGACTGCCCTCTGGGGCTCAGAGTGTTTCAGAACTGGGTCCCCATCTCATCAGTGCTGCGTGAGCTTGGGCAAGTTGCTTAACTACTCTGGACCACAAGTTTACCTTCCAGAGGTGAGAATGGTAGTCTACAGCTCAGATATTCTGAGAATAGTTCTACACAGAGCCCACTGCAGGGCTAGTCTTGTGTCTCGGTCCTGGAAGTGTCTTGGTCCTGGAAGTGTCTTGGAGGGAAGATGTGGCACCTCCCAGGAGTTTGTCTGTCCCAGTTGTTTTCCTCTTCCCTGTGAGAAACTTGAAAGCAGGCCTGGGAAAAAGAGGCAGAGAGAAAGTACAGCAGTAAGATGCTTGCTTTTAATGTGGATGATTCAGGTTCAATTCTTGTTGTCCCATATGGTCCCCCAATGCTACCAGGAATAATTCCATCGTGCAGATCCAGTAGTAACCTCTGAGGACTAGTGGGTGTGGTTCAAAAATTTTTTTAAATGAGAAAAGTCCTAAGACAGATTCGCATGGGGTTAATAGATATTGGTGGATACTAGCAGAGGGGTAACCCACTTAGCACCCACACAAGGAAGATCCTGGGCAGCGTGACTTGTCTTAGGTGAGAATAGTTAGTAGCATTTGCTTGGGTGACCCCATCCATACCCACTGCAGAAGCAGATGGTGCCACAGCAGTTCAGGTCACAGCCAGCAACCCACCCCACCCAGCTCCAGAATATGCAACCTGGCATTGGAGACTTGGCACAAAATAAAGGAGTCACTACAACTGTAGATTAAGAATGGAGATACAGTAGCTGCAGCCAGGGAAATGAGTTGGGCATGGAGGAAGTTGGTCATGGGACTGCTGAGACCAGTCTCTGGGCTTCCTAAGCATGTGGGGGAGAATGTGGGTGTGATAGCTGGGGGATTTAGCCCCCCTTTTTCCTTCCAGTATGTTCCTGGGTCCCTCTAGTAACCTGATATCTGGCCATTCTCCCCAGACCTGCACATCACCTACCTCTCTTGGCTGCTCCAGAGGCTTGAAGGTGTTGCAAATTGCTTTACAGGGATCTGGAGCCAAACCATGTCCCTGGCCCATAGCCTAAGCCCTGGGGCTTGGCATTAGCTGCATTGTCTCTGGAAGATAAGCTAGCTTTCAGGGTTTGCAGCACAGAGGGCTCTTGTCCACAGGCCAGGTCAGCAGCACCTTCGACTGGCAGGTGGGGGACTGGACTGAAGTAAAATAAGTGGGCCAGGACAAAGCTCTGGGGGCTGGCAAATCAAGTCACTGACAGGAGCTTCTGCACTGTGGAGTGCTGAGGGACCTGAGCAATATACAGTAGGTATGTTTACCTTGCACATGGCTAACTAAAGTTCAATCCCTATATGGTTTCCTGAGCATCATCAGGAGTGATCCTAGATCACAGAACCAAGTGTAAGCCCTGAGCGCCACCAGGTGTGGCTCCCAAACAAAATAAGGGTATGTATTTGAGTCAGAGATAGGACAAAGGTTTAGTTACTTTCCTTATGTAACCTCCAGGTCAGTCCCTGCCACTGCATAGAGTTCTTGGACACTATCAGGAGTGATCCCTAAGCACAGAACCAGGAATAAGCACTGCTACCACCCAGTGTGGTCCCCTCAAAATAAAACAAAATAAAACGAGAGCATTTGCTCTGTGGAATGGGGAAAGGTTCAAAGGACTGATGCACATTCTTTGCATACAAGACCCCTCTGTTTGGTCACCTGCACCACATGTTCTCCTAAGCATCAAACCAGGAGTAACACCTGAACAGCTTTACAAAATGTTAGGACCAAACAAAGCAAAAGAGTGTGCTCTGCAACCAGACAGTCACTTACTAGTTGTGTGACCCTGCCTCCTTGTCTAGCCTCTCTGAGTCTCAGATTTATCCTCTGCAAAGGGAGTGCTAATAGTCTTTGTCTCTGAGCAGTGTTGTGCAGTTAAATCAGTACACAGATAAAGTGCTCAGGGTGGCCAGAATAAGTGTGTGCTGCACAAACAGATTTTTTCATTTTTTCTTTCTTTTCTTCCTTCCTTTCTCTTTTCTTTATTTTCTATTCACTTTATATTTCTTTTTTTTTTTTGGTTTTAGGGCCACACCCGGTGACGCTCAGGGGTTACTCCTGGCTATGCGCTCAGAAGTCGCTCCTAGCTTGGGGGACCATATGGAACGCCAGGGGTTGGAACCTCGGTCCGTCCTAGGCTAGCGCTTGCCAGGCAGACACCTTACCTCTAGCGCCACCGCCCGGCCCTATATTTCTTTATCTTTTTTCTTTCTCCTTTCTTTCTCTTTTCTTTCTTTCTTTCTTTCTTTCTTTCTTTCTTTCTTTCTTTCTTTTTTTTTCTTTCTTTCTTTATTTCTTTACTTCTTTCTTTCTCTTTCCTTTCTTTCTTTCTTTCTTTCTTTCTTTCTTTCTTCTTTCTTTTTCTTTCTTTCTTTCTTTCTTTCTTTCTTTCTTTCTTTCTTTCTTTCTTTCTTTCTTTCTTTCTTTCTTTCTTTCTTTCTTTCTTTCTTTCTTTCTTTCTTTCTTTCTTTCTTTCTCTTTCTTTCTTTCTTTCTTTCTTTCTTTCTTTCTTTCTTTCTTTCTTTCTTGTTTCTCTTATTTTCTCTTTTATTCTTTTCTTCCTTTCCTTCCTTTTCCTCTTCTTTTCTCTTCTTGTCTTTTCTTCCTTTCATACCTGGTGGTGTTCAGGGGTTATTCCTGGATCTACACTCAGTAATCACTCCTGGAAGTTTCAGGAGACCACGTGGGGTGCCAGGTATTTATTCCAGGTAGGCCATGTGCAAGGCAAACTTCATATCTACTATACTATCACTCTTTCCCATCTGGAGGCCAAACTTGTCATGCTTGACCCTCTATTCCTTTGTGATCTGGCCACTGCCCACACCCAACCTCTCTCCTTTCTCTGCAGTCCCACAGGCTACCTCCAATTCCTCCACCCACTCTGGTCTCCACAGCTACCGTCCTCAAAGCTCTTCCTTCCACTTTGGCCCACTCTGCCGCAAATTTTCTTACCACTCAGCGTAGGTGTCTGCTCCTCAGGAAACCTTTCATCACTTAGCACCCTGACATGCTAGTGTCACTAGCAACAATCCTTCCCCAGGGTGTAGCAAGAGAACTGGGGCCTGGGGACTTAATCAGGCCTGATGAGTAACAAAGTTGTTGCTCTTCCCTAGTAATCCAGTTTCAAATCAGTTATCTGGGCAGCACTGTTATACATCATCTTAACCTTGCCTTAAGACTGTGGGATTATGTCTGTACCAGAGTGCTGTACCAGCATCTCCTGGTATTGGCTCCAATTAAGAGAGGCCTTGCTGGGACTAGAGCAATAGCACAGTGCCTTGCATGCAGCCGACCTCGGTCAGCCGTGTGCAAGGCAAATGTCCTACCCTATGGTTCTATAGCTCCGGCCCTGCAAAGTAGCCATTTTGTTGCACAAGTCAGTGAGTAGAAACAAAGACTCTCCAGTTATTCATAGTGGTGTATCCCTATGCTTTACTCCATCTAAAGAATGTTTGGGAATTGGAGAGATAGTGCAGCTGGCATAGGTTCAATTTCTGGCTTCCCTATGGTTCCTAAGCACTACCAGGAATAATTCCTGAATAAACCCAGAGTATTTCCAGATATGGCAAAAAAAAAAAAAAAACACACATACAAACAAACAAACAAAATTTAAAAAGGAAAAGCAAAATAAAAAAGGACTATGTCTATCAGGGACACAGAGGGTGGGTGCTACAAGTGCCCATGTACTCTGTCTAGAAAAGGCAGGTTTTTCAGTCAAAGCACTTTTAGTATCTAGAACCATCAGTAGTGTAGCTACTGGCTCTATGCCCCAAAATTTTTCCTAGCAGGTTCAGGGGATCATATGGAATACCAAGGATCAAACCTGGGTTGACCACATATGAAGCAGATGCCCAACTCGCTGTGCTATTGGTCCGGCCCTGGCTGCCTTCTCTTTACCAGAGTCTCTGAGAGTATCTCTAAGTTCAGTTTGGTAACTGTCATCCAGAGGTTACTCTCTGTGGATATGAAGATTAAGTTCATGTTCCCATCTGACCCAGCCAGGGTCCAGGTTTGAGTCAAGGCCTTCTCTTATGGTTGAGATTGATATTCAGCAGGAGATGCTGCTTCCACATGTGGATGTAGTAGCAGAAGACTGTGAGAAAATTTAACGGTCTATAGAGCAGCTCTGTGGGACCCTATGGCCTGCCCCCCTCCCTTTGCATCTCCTATTGCCCCTCAATAGAGCATTGATGAGCACTTGTGTGTGAGACTCCCAGAAGGTGTTTGTCTGCTGAACATTATTTACAATAGCCAAGATCTGGAAAAGAGTCCAAGTACCAAGGGATAGATGAGTGGGTAAAGAAATTGTGTTACATACACACTAATGGACTAGTCTTTAGCTAAAAAGATGTGAAACCTTGCAGCTTGCTATTATATAGAGAGAAATGGAGAGAATTATGTTAAGTCAAATAAGGTTAGAAAGAGAAAGATAAATATAATACTTGATGATTTTGCTCACATGTGAAATATAATTAAAATAAAAAAGCAGGGGAACATACAATGGCCAATGAAAACATTCCCCTTAGACCATAACCACAAAATTGTTATTACCAAGGGGGTAGGCAATGAGCTGAAAGGGTCATGCCAGAGGGGGGTTGGCACTTGGCAACAGGCATGATATTGCAACTTTGTACCCCTAAACATAAACATTTACACTCTTGTAAATCCCTAGAATATAAACAGTTGCACTCTTGTAAACCAATGTCACCCCGATAAAAAATAAATGTAATAAGGGCTTGATGATTATATGAATAAATGGAATTAGGTCAGTATTTCAAGGGAAAAACTTTCTCTGGTGGAAACATTTCAATTCATTTAACCAATGCATATTTGATGTTTTTGTGATTGTAGAGGTTGCAAAGAAATTTAGGACCTTTGTTCTGATGACAGATGTCACTTAAGTCATCTATTCATATGTTCATTAATTTATCCATTCACTAATATATTTATCCAATTGCTTCATACATCCATACATCCACTTACCCATCTAGTCTTCCTTTCTTCCTTCTTTCCTACCTTCTTCCTTCCTTCTTTCCTTCTTCCTCACTTTCTTCCTCTTTCCTCCCTTTATTCCTCCTTCCTTATTTTTCCTTCATTCCTTTTTTCCATCAATTTATCCTTCCATCCATTTATTGATCCAATTATCTTTTCATCATCCATCTATCCTTCCATCCACCATCTCCAAAAACATTTTTGTGATTTGCTTGTTCTGAAACTTTGTTGAACTACAGGAGATAAAGAAAACATTGAGATTGTCTTCAAAGAACTCAGCCAATAGATGGAATCATAACAGCAAGAAGACAATGGATATAAAAAAATTGGGGGGGGGGTGAAAGAAAGCTACTCAATTCATTCTGGAGACATACAAGTTTTCTCACAGGCAAGGGCTCAAAAAATGAATCAGTGATTGTTTGTAAAGAAAAAGAGAAACGTATTCCAAGGAGAAGAAATATCAAGCCATGTGAGAGAGCATGAAGTGTCCTCTCAGGAGCATGGGCTGAGGGAAGTGAAGCTGGAAATAAAGAAAATTAGAAGCATCTTATTCTGAAAGCCTGGAAAAGGGTTTTGAGTAAAGGATCAAGCTGATGTGAGTTTAACTTCTGGGAACCTATCTTTTCTATAGAGGTGGGCAAGTTTGGAATTTCCTTCAGGTTCCTGGAGAAAGATTAAGGTCATTAAGAGGAGAATGGCACTGGGGATGTAGGGAACAGAAGCAACTGTTTCAGATATCTCACAGAAACCAGTTGGGAGAGCCAGGAGAGAGGGAGTGACTTGCTATTGGGTTTTGGGGGCAAATGGCAAAAACTGAGCTGATTTTGTAGCTGCTTCTGGTGCTTGCCTTCAGCCAGGGTTACACAGGGTGTGAGTTGACAGCCCTATAGCTCTTGGTCAAAAGGTCTGGGGGAGCAGTGCTAAGTTGGTTATGCAAGTCAGGAATACATTGACATCTTGTAGAGGCCTGAGGTCTCCTGAGTCTCTCATCACCACTTCCCCCCCCCCCCCTCCTAGCCCTACCTTGTCTCCATCAGCCAAGAGAAATGGGGTCCTGCCACAGAGGGATCCCATAGTATGAAAGTACTTCTGGGGTCCATTGTACAAAGAAGTGCTGTGGGCTGTGCTCCATTTGTTCAGGGGGAGGAGCCACAGCTGCTGAGGGGAAACTGAGGGCAGAGGGGTGGCAGAAGTTCATAGTGACAGTCAAGCATGAGGGCTGGCTCCTGGGGCTGCTCCCACCTTCTGAAGAGAGGGAACATAATAGACATGCATGACCTCCACCAGGAAACTTGAAACCTGTTGATCTTGAGAGCCTGCCGAAATCTTGGCCTCAATTCTGTGCTGGCTCTCCAGGATGAGTTATGCAGACAACAAAGGCAAGATTTGGGTCCTGAGAAGGAGGGAGTGAGGTCAGGGTATATCTTGGACCTTATGGTTGGATGTGGGTCCCTTTGGATTCAAGCTGTGTGTACTTGGGGACAGCTGAAAACTCCCCATGGGTGTTCCAGACTCAGCTTTGCTATGCATGTGGTTCAAGTCGAAGAGTGTTTTGGCAGTTTTCCTGTGTCTGCATATGTTTTGTTCCTGCATGTATGAATGAGAGTACAGATGTCTTTCTGTGTGCATATATATATTTCTGTGTGCACATAAAGAGGTAGACTGAGCAAGGGAGAGGTAAGAGAGAGCATGTAAGGTCATGCATGCACGTGAGAGACAGTATTTGGAATAACCAGTAACTGCCAAGCAATGTAGCACAGAACCAGTCTTCTGTAGAGGGTCCTTGGTGTACATGCTCCAAGACAAAGAGGTCAAAAGTTTAGAGTCCAGATCTGTGTCCCAGACCACAGGGGATGTCAGGCCAATCCTGCCCGACTAGGCAGCCATGCATCTGCTTTGTGAAGAGGGGTCTTGAAGAGGGACAATCTACTCGCTCCTCAGACAGTATGAGGACTCAGGCAGAACAAGAACAATGAAGAACTTGCTCTCCAGCTTCTAAGTAAAACCCACAGCAAACCAAGCCACCATCCAGGCCTGCCAGTCAGAGCTGCCAGAGTAATCAATATCCATTGTTCTGCTAGCCTAGTGTTCCTGATCTATGGGCAGCATTCCTGTCTAATGTGGCCCCTCACAACCATGTGGATAGAACACACCTTAATAGGATCTGATCTCCCATGTGGCTCCACCCACAGTGCTACCCTTCACCATCAGCAGGCGTCAGGAGATAGAGACCACAGTTGGGCTGGATCAGAGCTAAAAACTTAGACCCCAGGTTCAGACTAGTTGTCCTGGCTGCCCTTGGTCATTGGGTCCTCAACTCTTCAGATGGGACAATGACCATGTCAAAGGGTGAGCAGGGAGGACACAAATTTCTCGGAGGAGCATTCAGCAACTGTACTTCTGTGGCTGCTTCAGCCTGGCAGGAGCAACAGGCTCCAGGCCAAAAGTCTGAGTGTCCTATGGGGCCAGGCTGCCTCCCTGCCAGGGTTCCTCTGTTCCTTTCTCTCAGCTTTGGTTTCTTTCTCTGCAGCGGATCTGGGCAGCTGGCTGGCAAGATAGGCTCTGTCCATTCTCTGCTCTGTGCTATTAACATGCTGCAGACACTGGCAGCTTAAAAAGTAACATCACTGATCCTCTCAGGGCCAAGCCATCATGGTCAGAGCTGGTATTCATTTTCTCTCTGTACTTCATGTCTGACATCAAACCCATCCCCCTCAGGCAGATCTCTGGATTCTTTTAGTCTTCATCAAAGGTCTCTATCTTGGAGATCAGTTGACTTGGAGATCTCAGGATAGTGATGTCAACTTCCTTCCTTCCTTCCTTCACTTCCTTCCTTCCTTCCTTCCTTCCTTCCTTCCTTCCTTCCTTCCTTCCTTCCTTCCTTCCTTCCTTCCTTCCTTCCTTCCTTCCTTCCTTACCTTCCTTCCCTTACCTTCCTTCCTTCCTTCCTTCCTTCCTTCCTTCCTTCCTTCCTTCCTTCCTTCCTTCCTTCCTTCCTTCCTTCCTTCCTTCCTTCCTTCCTTCCTTCCTTTCATTCTTAAGCACTTCAAGGGATATTGTTTGTGGGGATGAGGAAGAGGGTACCTAGTAAATCCACCCTCTCCTTATTTGAGAATACGTCTGTGGTTGACATGGAATGCAGGAGAGGACAGAGATTCCCTCACTAGATGCTGGAGAATGGAGAATCTGGCTTAGCCAACAGGGCACTGCAGGTCAGGAGAGAGGAGCTCTGTGGGCAGCAGCCTCAGTTCTGATGGCCATTGCTCTGGGGATGGGACTTGCCTAGACTTTTGTTCCTGGCTTTCCTCACCTCTCGTTTCCTGAGCACCTTCTTTTTCTTTCCTGGCAGGCCCAAGTTCTTTGGCAGCTAGAGCTGGGTGTCTTGTTTGCATTCAATACACTTTTGTCTTTGTGTGACACCAACTGTTGCAGGTGAGCAAATAATCTTCCCCCCACTGAACTGTTCCCCACAAAACTGGCAAGAGAGCTCTTTTACTCTGGTGTCACTCCTAGGTCATGGGACATGTTGTGGAGTGGAGAGGAGCAGAGATGGGGGAAAGGGGTTACACTATCAAAGAAAAAGTTTTACCCTTTGACCTACAATAAAATCCAGCTTCTGCCACTTCAGAAACAGAGGTACTGAACAGTTATTCATTTCCATGAGCCTTGGGCTCTCATCTATAAAATGGACATAAAGACAAAAATCTGTCACATTTCTATATTCAAATAATGAGCTAGAAGAGAAATAAGTAGTTTGTTCAAGCGGTCCATTGGTTTTACTAGAATATATCTTTTGGGAGTAAGGAGGAACATATCAGGGATTACTCCTGGCTCTGTGTTCAGACAGTGAATTCAGACAGGGGCCATATAGGATGCTGGAGATCAAAGGCTGAGGTGGCTGCATGCAAGGCTAACACCCTATCACTCCAATCCACGAGAATATATTTTGATATTGGCTGTCGTGGTTAATCTTCCTGGGTTATGGTATATGTATTCACTATATACTCATATATATTACTTATATATAGTTTTCACTATATACTCATAATTTTTTAACTATAGGAAAGTTTTTTTTATAAATATGCATTTTATTTTTTATTTTTCCATTGTCCTAATATGCTTTGAAAAGTTCTTTAAAATATATGTGATCTAATGCAATTTTTCCTTGAAATCTTTTTATTTCTTTTAAAGCGATTTGAAGCAAGTTTTACTTTTCATGTATTTATCTTACAGCATTTTTGTATTGGCTTGTTATAATGTTTCTTCTATGCCATTCTTTTTTTTTTTCTTCTAGTTTTTGGTTTCTGGGTCACACCTGGCAGTGCTTGGGGGTTACTCCTGGCTCTACACTCAGAAATCGCTCCTGGTAGGCTTGGGGGACCATATGAAATGCTGGGATTCGAACCACCATCCTTCTGCATGCAAGGCAAATGCCTTACCTCCATGTTATCTCTCTGGCCCCATCTATGCCATTCTTTTTTTTTTTTTTTTTTTTTTTTGGTTTTTGGGCCACACCCGGTGACACTCAGGGGTTACTCCTGGCTATGCGCTCAGAAGTTGCTCCTGGCTTGGGGGACCATATGGGACACCAGGGGATCAAACCGCGGTCCGTCCAAGGCTAGCACAGGCAAGGCAGGCACCTTACCTTTAGCACCACCGCCCGGCCCCATCTATGCCATTCTTAATTTTTTATGTCACTCTTAATTTTAAGTAAATTTACATCTTTTCTAGCTATAAAACCTTAGTTTTGCCACTTCTCTTTTCAAATATTTTTTATTTTATGTACTAACTTTATAAGGTTTGCTACTTTTAATTTATTTAAAAAGTTTAGTCATTATAATAGTATAATTGGTTTATTTTTAATATTTGATTGTAATGTATGTCTATCATATGTGTTTTTGGTATTTAATTGTCTGTGGTGGATATTTACTTTCTGATATTTATATCTTAGAATATATTATCCAGGGTTCAAGAGGGTCTTTGGGCTGACTCCCAAGGCCAGAGGTCACAGGGCTGAGATTTGGGGGAGCCCCTCCCCTACCTGTTACCCAACAGCCTTTTCTCCCCAGAGTTTATTTTCTCAAAATGGTGAGTTTCTGATGAAAATTGGCCTATTCTTTTCTATTGTTCACTTTTTTTTCTGCAATTCATTTTTCTCATTTTAAGTATGGAAATGTCTGTTAGAAAACCATTTTTTGTTTTGTTTTCTATTGTATTTTTTTGTGGCCACACCCAACAATGCTTGGGGCCTGTGCTCAGAGATCCATCTTCAGAAGGTTTTAGGGGTAAGAATAAAAATAACTGGCCGGGAGAGATAGCACACTGGCGTTTGTCTTGCAAGCAGCCGATCCAGGACCTAAGGTTGTTGGTTCGAATCCCGGTGTCCCATATGGTCCCCCGTGCGTGCCAGGAGCTATTTCTGAGCAGACAGCCAGGAGTGACCCCTGAGCATTGCCGGGTGTGGCCCAAAAACCAAAAAAAAAAAAAAAAAAAAAAACAAAAAAAAAAAAAAAACCCAATGTCTTTTTTTTTGTTTTTTTGGGCCACACTCGGTGTTGCTCAGGGGTTACTCCTGGCTGTCTGCTCAGAAATAGCTCCTGGCAGGCACGGGGACCATATGGGACACCGGGATTCAAACCAACCACCTTTGGTCCTGGATCGGATGCTTGCAAGGCAAACGCCAGTGTGCTATCTCTCCAGGCCTAAAGCCTTCCTAGTTTTGATGGCTCTTCTAAATTGGCCCACAGTGTCTTCTATTGTTTCCCACTAATGACTTTGGGACTCTGTCCTACAGTCATTAGAGGACGAGGGCCGAAGAGATAGCATAGTGGCGTTTGCCTTGCAAGCAGCTGACCCAGGATCTAAGGTGGTTGGTTCGAATCCTGATGTTCCATATGGTACCCCATGCCTGCCAGGAACTATTTTTTTTTTTTTTTTTTTTGGTTTTTGGGCCACACCCGGTGACACTCAGGGGTTACTCCTGGCTATGTGCTCAGAAGTTGCTCCTGGGTTGGGGGACCATATGGGATGCCGGGGGATCGAACCTCAGTCCGTCCAAGGCTAGCGCAGGCAAGGCAGGCACCTTACCTCTAGCGCCACCGCCCAGCCCCATAGGAGCTATTTCTGAGCAGATAGCCAGGAGTAACTCCTAAGTGCCCCAGGTATGACCCCCCCCCAAAAAAAAGAAGAGCAGATGTCTTCCTAATACCTTCTTCAGTGCACATGTAGATACCAAGCAATTAATGGTTGTTCTTATCCACTCATATTACATGATTCTTGGGAGCCTTTACCACCTAGTTTTATTATAGATGTTGTCAGTGATTATTCAATTTTGCCAACTAACTGAGGCATTACTGAGAAGCAGAAACTGAGGCATCACTAAGAGAAGGG
>NC_064852.1:65181624-65201624 GCF_024139225.1 Suncus etruscus | reverse complement strand
TCACTGGGCTTTGGTAACTATTCCAGAAGCACCTGTCACCCCCAACTACAAATCTATGGAACCCATGAAGGTTAGGCAGGAGGCACTTTGAGGTTAGACCTTATTTTAGATAGGGAGAAACTGGAGAGGTGTCTGTGAGGAGGTGACATTTAAGTTGAGAAAGACCTGAAGAAATCCAGGATGGGTCAGAGAGATAGTACAGAGGGGAGACCAACCTGAATTTGATCTCCAGAAACCCATAAAATCCTCTGTAGAATGTCAGGACTGATTCATGAGTGCAAAGCTAGGAATAAACCCTGAGCATTGCTGGGTGTGGCCTAAAAAAGAAAAAAAATGTGGGAGGGAGTCCAGGAAAGAATTGGAAGAGCCAAATGGTCAGAGGAAGTAAGTGTCAATGTGTAGGTGCTGAGGTGGCAATGAAGACTGTGTTCTCAGAGCCTTGAGAAACTTCCCTTTAGGGTAGTTCCCTAGGGGTCACCAGTGTGTGTCTGTCCCCTGAGAAGGCCTGGCTTTTGAAGAAGCAGGTGTGTGCACTGACCAGCCTGAAGTTGCTCATGCCATCATTGCACAGAAAGGGTTGCTCATAGCTCACACAACCCACACTAGATTGCTGCCTGCTGAGGTGGGCTTGACTGATGCTCTGCACCCCATTGCTTTCTCACTCCTACCCTCAGGTCTCCCATGTACCTCTATTTCATCGTGAGACAAATAAACAGGAAAGTGTCCACATAACTTTGATGTGTAAGACTTGTGAAGAACTTTCCCACACTCTTACGGAGCTTGATGCAACAGGTCTCCAAGAATGAAATCTGGAAAGAAGTCTCCTGAGTACTTTCATCTGTTACCTGTGCACACACCTGTGGTCCTTGTCTCCCAATCTTCCCTTCCCTTCTCTTCCTCTTCCTCCCTTACTGGTAAGACCATAGAAGAGTGTATATACCTGGACAGCCAGGAAAGAGTTGTGCAAAAGAAGGCAAGAATAGACTTCAGCTACAAGGCCAGCTGAAGCATGCAGGGGCCCATCACAGAAAGTGTTTCTCTTCACTCCTTACCTTTGTAAATAGGCCTATTATTCTGAACACTGCCGGGAGTGGCCCCAAAAACAAACAAAATTTTTTTTTAATCAGCCAGAGAATAGTGTGTAAGGCATTTGCCTTCCATGCAACTCACCTGGTTTAATCTCTGGCACCTCATATCTGGTATCCCATCTGAAGGCACCCTGAGCCTGCCAGGAGAGAATTCTGAGTGCAGAGCCAGGAGTAACCCTGAGCGCCACCAGGTGTGGCCTGAAAACAAAAGTTTTAAAAAAACAATTACAAGAAAAAGACTTTCCCAAGTAATCTTTGAATTTAGTTCTGTGTGTCTGGGTTTAAGTTACCTGGCCCTTCACTTCCTGGAACTCACTAAGTAACAAATATGGTATATTCTGACAGCGCAAAGGGGCTGAGGGAGCTGGAAGAAACAGATCTTTGTTAAGGCCTCAGACCACCAAAAGGTGGAAAGAAGACAAGTCTTTCGTTTTCCTGATGCAATCCCAGGCAGGAGCATGGATTTTTGGTAGAAGCCGCCAACCCTTTGGGGATGGACAATTGCTCCCCCTTCTTATCTACCCTGTGCCTCAAGATTCAGTTTTGCCTCCACAACAGAGCTCAACCTCCTTGTCAGTTCCAGAAGTGACCAAAGAAAGTTGGTCAGTGAATTCTAGAGGTCAATCTCACTCACAATTCCAGCTCCCTTCCCAAAATGTTAAGAACCATGATAGTAACTGGACCTGATTTGATAGACTATATTATATCTTTTTTTTTTAAAATATGGAACGCTTCACGAATTTGCGTGTCATCCTTGCGCAGGGGCCATGCTAATCTTCTCTGTATCGTTCCAATTTTAGTATACGTGCTGCCGAAGCGAGCACAGACTATATTATATCTTTACTTTGGGCTTTGGACTACACTCAGCCATGCGCAGAGCTTACTCCTGGATCTGTGCTCAGGGATCAATCCTCATGCTCGGGGTACCACATATGCTATTGGGGATTAAACCTAAGCTGACTGTGTTCAAAGCAAGCATCTTACCCACTCTACTCTCTTTCTAACTTCTTGATAGGTTGTATTATAAAACAAAATAAAACATAGCAGATAATTTTTTTTGTTGTTGTTGTTGCAGATGGATTATTTACTTAGTTTGCTTTGGGGCTATACCTAGCAGTTCTCTGACCCTGCCCTTAGAAAAAACTGTTGGCAGTGCTTAGGGAACCATATGGTATTCTGGGGATCAAACCCAGATTAGCTGTGTACAAGTTAAGGACCCTACCCACTGTACTAGTTTTCCAGCCCAGTACTATCTCCCTGAGCCCTTTTCAGCTGATTCTTAAAAATATGCAGCATCTAAATAGCATACAACTTCTTTGAGTTTTAAAAAATAGAAATGAGTTGATGTGTATAGAAGAGCATCATATAGATCTAGGGGACACATTCAAGTAGTCTAACATAACTCTTATTGAAGTTCCTACATAATAAGAGTGAAAGAGAATGTTAAAGGACTGGAGCCAATAATGGAAAGGATTTTTTCCACGTTTGAGCTTACTTGTGCTAAATAGAGATCATTCTTGGAGCAAATAAGGATGCATAGGTCACGTGCTCTCTGGGTGCCCCTTTCACAGAAGAGCTTTGTGGGGTGGAGGGAGAATTGTAGTGTCGTTTGTATGGGATATCCACTTATGCTGCCCCACTCCACATACCAGAAGTATAAGATCTGAACAAGTGAGTGACATCCTTCCCTCAGTGCCTGCATGTCCTTGGGCAAGTCCACTGGTATGTGCTGTAGTTCCTCATTCTTACTTAATCACTGGCTCATGCAGGAAACAGGCCACTAGAAAGATACAACGTTAAGACTCAGAAACCATTTGGTTCTTACAGCTCCATTCAGGAGCAAATTACAGGCATGTCTCTCCTGATTCCATCATGAATCTGCAGACTTAAAGAGAGGAAAAACAGAGCTATTTCGCAGAGGAGACAAGATGGCCAGGATGCTGCTGCTTCAATATTTCTAGGAGGACTTTATCAAAAAAGAAAGTCAGTCCTGAACTCAGTTATCTTCCTGAAATTAGGGGCTGTTTGGTTTTATCTTCTACTTTCTCGAGGCTGAGTCAGGCCCTCAGTGCTCACTTAGATAAGATAGGTATGTTATTCAGAGCCACAGGAAGCTGATGGAGGTAGAGGACCAAAGAGGAGACAACGAATTCAATATCCTTTATTTATTTCTCCACATCTTTTTCATCACCATCTCTCTAGGAAATCTTTCCCATTGCTGTTTCTGGGCTGTTGTGTACTATGTGTGGAACTGTGAAGAGTTCAGCAGTCTTGTTTCAGGGTCCTTTAATTGATTGGGGACCCAAACATGCTTATAATACATAGCGCATACAGCACAATAAGATGGAGATAGACATTGTCACTTTGGGGGTGAGGTAACTAATGCAACGTTAGGTCTGAGTGGGCTTCTTTTATTCTTTGCACTATATTCAACTGTGCTCAGGGACCATTCCCTGAGCTATGTGCTTTAGGAGTCACTCCAACGGTATTTAGGGGATTGTGTGGTGCCGGCACAGGGTGTTAGGCTTCCTCCATGCAAAGAATGTTTTTCAGTCCACTGAGCATCTTTCCAACCCCTAAAATGCCTCATTGGTGGATTTACAATGGAGTTTGTCATGAAAGATAAAGAATTGAGGCTTTCATTATAAAAATGGTCTCTTTTAGGCTAAGAAGTAAGATCTTATGGCCCATGATAAGTTCCTCCCATTGTAAAGGTCAGCAAATTAGATACCACAATACATAGCTTCTTGGAATTTACTTCCTAAAAAGTACAATGGGGAGTGAGTGACTTTAAAACATCAAAATTTTATGTTCTTAGAAGCTCCCTCTCATTCTTATTTAGCTTTATATTTTTCCCCTATCTGGTACGGAGTCACCAGCTGGACTTTTTTTTTTCTTTTTTTAGTTTTTGGGTCACACCCAGTTACACTCAGGGGTTACTCCTGACTATGTGCTCAGAAATTGCTTCTAGCTTGGGGGTCATATGGGATGTCAGGATCGAACCCAGGTCCATCTTGGGTCAACCACATGCAAGACAAATGCCCTATTGCTGTGTTATCGCTGGACATTTTTTGAAGATTGCACTTCTTATGTAATTCTTCTGGTGGAGAAGAATTTATGGTGACCTTTGTTCGTAGCCAAGATGAAGAAACAGGAACAGGACTTATCAAATCACCTAAAAGAATAAGATAAAATATTTGAAACAATGGTTTTAAAGATAACAAACATAGTTCATTCTTGATAAATTAGAAACAATGGAAGTAATCTCTACACCCATAGCTATTTACTCCTAATGAATTTCCAGTCCACTGTGCAAGAGAGCACTGAAAGAGACTTTGGGTTGAGATGGATCTTGAAAGTGCTGAGAGACGGAGGCAAATAGAGTCCAGGGAAAACAAAGGAGTGAACTGTAGACTCACAAAGATAAAAGTTTTTCTGAGCTATTAGCAAGCACTAGACACTTGTGAGGAAATTATACAAGTCAGGAAAGAATTAGAGATATTGCTTCCCTAAGGGCACATACATGAGGTCAGGAATAGGAGCTGCTCCCATTAGAAAGACTGAGAAATTGACATCAGATTGGGCACAGTACCCACAAAGGAGCTGTGTGATTATTGGAAAGAATTATCCTTAGAGTAATCATAGTCCCACTTTAAAAATCACAAAAACACCCTCATGTTAAAAATAAGCCAATAAATAAATAAGATCAAACCACACCAATTTTAAGATTCCAAGACCAAAAAGAGGGAAGGAGGTGGATAAATTCTGTGAAAAGTGTCAACAGCATGGTGATGGATATAGTTACACTTCCGGTGAAGAATATAATGTATTCCTTAACAGATGTACAGTTATAAGGCCAAAATAAATGCTATGTTATAAATAAAAATTACTTCAATGGAAAAAATCATGAAAACAGGACTTGGAAGGATCAATTGGTTCTCAGGCAACTAACTTATATCTCTAAACAAATCACAAGAATATTTGCTGGAATATGAACACAGCAACACACAAGGAGACAAAAGTAATAGTGCCTAGCATCTAACAAAAAATCTCAGATATTTAAAGGAGTAGGAATGGGGCTGGAAGATAGCACAATGGTAGCACGTTGTTTGCCTTGCACATGGCAGATTCAGGACAGACCTGGGTTTGATTCCTGGCATCCCATATTGTCCTCTGAGCCTGCCAGGAGCGATTTCTGAACACAGAGCAGGAGTAATGCCTGAGTGCCACCAGGTATGGCCCAAAAACCAAAAAAAAAAAAAAAAAAAAAAAAAGAAAGAAATAGAAAAAATGCAACCAATGATGAAGAAAAAAAATCAGTCAATTACAATCAACCTAGAAATGTCACAAATGTTAGAATCAGCATAAGACTGTCTTCATTATGCTCAAAGTGTTAGCAATATTTTAGATATAGATAAAGCCAAACTAAGCTTTACCAGAGTATGCCATCAGCAGACAACAATGAAATATGGAGATTAGATGGATCTGATTACAAAAGGTGAGGAACAAGCAGAGGATACCCAGACTGGCCTTCCCTACTGAGGGCAGCATTTGAAGGAAAATTCCCATTAATCCTTATCCTCTACACACCTGAGTTTCTGTAAAATAAAATGAGATTTTAAACCATGAATACAATGTCTCCTAGTTTAAACAAACAAACAAACAAACAAACAAACAGAACAAGTGCCTAAAAAGATCAAACCCAGGGAAAAATGAATGAGAACTAACTCTCTGGAAATTCATCATGATGAATGTTGTGGAAATGGGAAGTCTAAGAGATAATGAATGAAAATAATTATCATGAAGAAAATCAGTAAAGTACCAAATATACACATGAAATACTAATGAAACAATACAGAGAATACAAAATTAGAGGTTTTCACCATTAAAAAAATAAAGGAAAAGAAGGCGGGAGGGATAAAAGCACAGTGGTAGGGCGTTTGCCTTGTAAGCAGCCAATTCAGAATGAACGGTGGTTCAAATTCTGGCATCCCATATGGTCCTCTGTGCCTGCCAGGAGCGACTACTCAGCACAGAACCAGGAGTAACCCCTGAGCACTGCCAGGTGTGACCCTCCCCCCCAAACAAAACAAAACAGAAAGGAATGGGAAATGAAGCTCCTATTAAGAATTCAAGAGCTGGAGAGATAGAAGAGTGGGTAAGACACTTGCCTAGCCCACAGCTGTCCTGGCTCAATGCATGGCACCATAGATCATCCCACTAAGCATCTTCAGGAGTGATACTTGAGCACAGAGTCAAGAGTAAGCCTTGACTACAGTAAAATGTGTTCCCCAAACCATAAATAAATAAATTACAGAGATCACTAACTACAGAGAACAATGAATCAAATAAAAGTCTCGTGAAAGCACACCTACTATGCTCAATCTCAAATTTAAGATTAAGTGAGGAGTTGGGGAAGATAATTCAGAGGTCAGAGACACATTTCAAGCATATAGAAGGGCCCAAATAAATACCACATGGCTCCCCAAGCTACACTAAGATTGGCTCTTGTGCTCCCAGCTCAGCACTCCTTGTCCCGAGCAATGCCTCATCACTGGACCCTAGTATTGTGCTGTCCAGCCTGATTGGCTGTCTTACCAGAAGTGACCCCCAAGTCTCCGAAACTTGCTTGGAACATTTCCTTTCTCCCAAATAAAAAGATAACTGAAATTGAAGATAAAATTGCTGTCATGACTCAAATAGAAGAGAAGAGAGAAAAAAGATTCAGGGAAAAAAAAAATCAAGACACACTTCAAGACTCCATTAGAAGAGGTACATTAGAATAATGGGTATAACAGGAGAAAAGAAAACAGAAGAAATGGAGGACCTATACTAAAGACTAGTGTCTTAAACTAAATTATGTGACCCACATGTGTTCACATAATTGAATATAGGGTTCATAACATATTGACAACAGAAAGGTATCTAAGCATGTAATGACCAAAACTTCAATCAACATTAGCCACATAATGAATCAGAAGTAGAAAACATATGTAATTAATGAAAAAGTTATTAAACTAACAAATGAATTTAGTAAGGTTTTAAAATAAATGCGAACAAATTTATTGTTTTTCTATATAGCTCTAAACAATCAGCAACTGAAAGAAGATGTATAATCCTATGTGCAAGTACCACAAACAAGCACAGGTGCAACTCCACTAACACAAAGAAGGGGAGGGGAAAAGAATAAAAAATAACCTAGTTAAAAAGATGTATAAAACCTATATAATGAACTACAAGACATTTAAGAGCAGTTAAAGAAACTGAAATAAAGTGATATAAGATGTTTATGAGTTGGAAAACTCATGTCAATTCTCCCCCAAATTAATCTATGATGTCAATACAACCTTAGTCAAAGTACCATCAAGTGGTTGTTTTTTTTTTTTTTTTTTTTAAGAAATCAATAAACTGTGGCTGAAGAGATAGGACAGATAGCCTTGCATGCTGCTGACACAGGATAGATCTTAATTCAATTCCTGGTGTCCCATATGATCCCCCAAGCTAGGAGTGATTTCTCAGCACATAGATAGGAGTAACCCCTGAAGGTCACCAGGCATGGCCCCAAAACCAAATCAAACAAACAAACAAATCTACAAACAAAAAAACAAAAAAAATCAGCAAAATTTTTTTTGAAAATTAAGACTAAAGTTGAAGTACAAATCCTATCAGATTTTAAGGCTTACCAAATTATTAAAATCAAGTCTAGATGTTAGCAATTCTTTTGAATGATGTTGTACCAGTAAATATTTTGGGCTTACATACCATGTGGTCTCTGCCTCCATCTCAGTTTTGCCACTGTAGGGTGCAAGCAGACAGACATAGACAATAGACATATACAATAGACATAGACACTGTAAAATGAGAAAGGTCATTATATTGGGTGTGTGAGTGCTACATTATTTACTTACTTTTTTTTTTTTTTTTTTTTTTTTTGGTTTTGGGTTTTGGGTCACACCTGGCAGCGCTCAGGGGTTACTCCTGGCTGTATACTCAGAAATTGCTCCTTGCAGGCTCGGGGGACCATATGGGATGCCGGGATTCGAACTGCCGTCCTGCGTCTAAGGCAAATGCTTTACTGCTGTGCTATCTCTCTGGCCCTAAGTGCTACATTATTTTTAAGACTTACTTCATAAACATTTTTTTCTCATTGATCTCAACTTTTTTGTTTCGTTTTGTTTTTGGATCATACAAAGCAGCACTCAGGGGTTCCTCCTGGCTCTGAGCTCAGAAATTGCTCCTGGCAGGCATGGTGGACCATATGGGATGGATTCGAACCATCGTCTGTCCTGGATTGGCTACTTGCAAGGCAAATGCACTACTGCAGTGCTATCTCTCGGGGCTGTCATTGATCTTGACTTTAAAAGATTTTGGCGAGGGGATTATTTGGGTCACACTGGGTGATACTCAGGGCTTACATCCAGCTCTGCACTCAGATGGATAACTCCTGGTGGACCCAAGGGACCACACAGAGTGCTGGGGGATCTACTGTACTATAATGCCAGCCCAATTTTTATGTTTTTTAAATATTGCTTTATTGTGAAATTCTCAAGCTGTGCTCCAAGGGTCTGGAGGCCACTTCAAGAGATACTTGGCCAACCAGTCTGGTCAGCTCAATGCTAAGGTTCAAGGTGCCAGAGACTTTAGTGTCATATCTGCCAGTATTTGAGCCAATTGATACTGGGGATCAAGCTGGAGTAGTTGGGTACATGTTTGCTTTGCTAACCTCTGTGCTCTCTATCCCACCTCTTAAGAATTGATTTTTGGGGCCGGGCGGTGGCGCTAGAGGTAAGGTGCCTACCTTGCCAGCGCTAGCCTAGGACGGACCGTGGTTCGATCCCCCGGTGTCCCATATGGTCCCCCAAGCCAGGAGCGACTTCTGAGCGCATAGCCAGGAGTAACCCCTGAGCGTCACCGGGTGTGGCCCAAAAACCCAAAAAAAAAAAAAGAAAAAAGAAAAAAAAGAATTGATTTTTATGGAAAAAAAACAAGTTTCTATTGTTTTAATTTTTCTTTTCTGCTCCTTCTTGGTATTGTTGCAATAGCTCAACAACTATTGATTGTAATGTAGGTGGTCAAAGTCCCAGCTAAGTTGCACATTTTTCACGCAAGGTGTCACACATATGTATGCAGGGGTCACCCTCTCTAGCTATAGTGCAATTCCTGGGGAGATTGAGCTCCCCTGTGGATTTTAGATGTTGTACTTGCTGGTGGTTCTACCAGGGCTCATACATGCTGAGCCACGTGCATGGGAAAGCACACATGCTGTGAAAGCCTCAGAGAGCCTAATCAGCAGATCTGCTGAGACCTCACTCAGGTATGTGGATAGTAGAGAGAATGAAACTTAAGGCCTCAAGCTCATAAAGGAGGAATTTTTGCTGATGAGCCTTCCAGGGCCTGGTTTTTTACCTTTCCAAATGATTTCTTTTGCTTGTTTTATTTTCTTTCAGGGCCACAGCTGGCAGTACTCAGGGATAACTCCTGGCTCTGCACTCATAGATCCCTCCTAGTGATAGTTCAGGGGACCATCTGAGATGTCAGACATCAAACCTGGGTTGGCCAGGTACAAGGTAAGCTCCCAGCCCACTGTACTACCTCTCCAGGAGTCCTTTCAAAGGATTCTTTGAATAAAGCAGAAGAAAAAGAGAAGTAGAAGATAGATAAATATGTGACTCTGACTGTAGTAGGCTCACAAACCTAAAGCATTTACTTTACTTAGTTTTGGACAGAAGAATTGCCCATGAGCTCTGGATATTTTGAGATACATACAAATACATAGCAGATAAGGTACCTGATTTCCCAGTCTGTTGCAATAAGGCTAACTAATTGCAGCTCTCTTTTCATAGACAGGTATGGTGATGACAACAGAATCTGCCTCAAGTAAACTTCAGGCAGACATTCCAAATCAATGAGAAATGACAAAAGAGATTAAATGTACCTGTCATTCTGAGATTTATGACTATGCTTGAATGATTTAATCTTATCACGACTAAATGGCAATAAATCCAAGGACTAGGGACATTAAACTCCGATTAACTGTTTAGTCTGAAGACTTGCTCCCAGGAATCTCACAATTCACCTAAGAAAACTAAATGGAAAAGTGATGTTAACATAATCAGAAAGACAAAGAACTCTTTTGTTTGTATTCTGATACTAGGGAGAGGGGAGCACCAGCACCTTTAATCCATCATTAGCTAAGAACTATACTCCATTCATGCCTACTTTTAGCTGAAGAAATCCTTTTAACATGCCTCTGTTTCTATGCTTGGCTGTGAGCTGTGAGGTTAGAATGTACCTTTGGCATAGGAAATGTTAAGCATTTTAAGTATGTAATGTGAAAAAATAAGGACAATATAACCTCGTGAATAAACTGGCTGTTTCAAGGGCTTTTTGGAGAAGGCTGGGGGAGCCAAGTACTAATTGAGGGATTGAACTGACTAAAATTAGTAGCTATATGCAAAATGTACTTCAAGTACAGCCTCCTAAATTAAAAAATATTAACACATGCATACACACACACTTTTTTTTCTTCTTTATTTGAACATCTTGATTACATAAATGATTGTGATTAGGTTTCAGTCATGTAAAGAACACCCCCTTCACCAGTGCTCAGGGTTTACTCTGGCTCTGTGTTCTAGAATTATTTCTGCTCAGGGGACCATTTGTGGGGATAGAATCTGGGTTTCTGCATACATATGTCTTACTCCTGTACTAATGTATCTCTAGCCCTAATCAATGAGTTTTGAGGTAAAACAAATGTACATTATGGAGTCACTTGTGGAACTGGCAGTCATTTTCTCCACAGTGTAAGTGTCTTTTGTTTTCTTTAAAATGACTACAAAGCTGGAGAGATAGTACAGTAGATAAGGGACTTGCCTTGCATGCAACTGACAAAGATTTGATCCATGGCATTTCATATAGTTCCCCATACTTTCAGAAATGATCCCTGAGTACAGAGCCAGGAGTAACCCCTGAGCACATGTAAGTATGCCCCCCTAAAGATTAAAAACAAATCCTGTCTGCCATGGCCTTCTCCCTAACTTATCTGAAGATTAATGATGCAAAGACTGTGTCTAAGTAGAGGCAAGAAAGGAGAATAGGGAGCATTTATTTACAAAGCATGGCTTGGATGTGACATGAAAGATGCTTTCTTGCATGTAGAATATTCTGGTTAGGTACCCAGAATTTTAAGCATAGCTAAAAGGACACTTCTGTGTCTCTCCCACTTAAGTTGAGGACTAGAACATTTTTGTATCACAGAAGCTCCAGGTATCATCATAAGTCCCTCCCTTTCCAGCAGAAACTACCTTCCTGATTTTAGAGTTTAGCAACTCTATTGTGGTCTAATTGGGACACACAGCTGAAGTCTGCTCTAGATAAGCTAGATCTGTCTATGAAGTCATCATCCCAATGAGGAGGGTGAACTCTCCCAACCATGGTCCCTCCAGTTTCTCCATAGTGTCCTCCTCCAACCTCCACTCTCCACCTATCTCTATCTCAGACAAATTAGTCATTTGTTTTACATTTCCTAGGATTTTATATAAATGAATCAAGCATTTGAATAGTATACATTATAAATAAATGTATAAAGTTATAAACATGTATATCTACATGCACAGCCAGACTAGAAATTTTCAAGAGTTCATTTGGATTGTTCACACAATCAATGGGAGTTCAAGGGTATTTGTGAGTCACCAATTCCTTCCAATTGTCCCTTTTGGAAAGTGGGGGGCCCAAGCTTGGAAATATCTCTGTATGCTCACTTTTCCTGGTGCATCATGAGAGCCCACTGCACTGGCTGGCATTTATTGGCATGTTCGTCTTCTCTCAGAAACTAAGTGCTGGGGGAATCTAGCAAAGATAAAAGTGTTACCATAGCTTGTAAAGAGCAGAAGGCACAAAGGGATATATTTATTGGGGGCCCCAATGCCTGGTATTCAGTTGGGTATAATCAATAAATAAACTATTGAATGATCACTTGTCCTTTAATTTATCTTCCAAGTTAGCTTAGTGACCAAAAAGTTCTTTCTAAAACCTGTAGCAAAGTCTCACCTTTGATATAACAGCATCAGTGGTCTCTCTTCGTGGAGCTCCCCCATGTTCTGACATGGTCCAACACCCTGTGAAGGAGGCCCAGAGACCTCTCTCACCTTACCTGTCTTTATTTTCCAGAAAGACTTACACTAGCACCATCAGCTCTACAGTGGTCTCTGCTTGATTACTACTCCATTATGTGTCCTGCTCCCTGAATCTCCTTCGATAATCCCAGATTCCATTGCTCTGCTGACTTGGCTGTCTCTGAAGGCCCTGTCTTTGCAGCCTGGGCATGGTAGATGCATGTATTATGCCTTCTCCAGTGCCAGCTGTGGATCTGTCTTGCACTGAGAACAGGGGTGCCTATGAATAGTGACCGCTCAGTCATTGTCCAATGGTTCGTTGAGAAAACATACAGACACAAACACACAGACACAGACAGACAGAGCAACAGAGGTATTGGGCCACATGGGTCAACAAGCCTCTCTGAAGTTATTGGAGAAACTGTGGACAAAGTGAGAAACTTCCCAGAAGCAGGAAAAAACAGAGAAGCTTTAGGGAAAAAGCAAGGCCTTGGGGGTGGGGTGGGGGCTGTTTTAGCTAAAGATGATCCTTTCTGACTTTTAGTACAATGTCATTTTGCATCACAGCCTTCTGCCTGGTTTCTAAAACCCAACATCAGCTTTGCAGGCTTTTTACCACTATATGAAATTAAACATGCAGAAGGCTGAGTTCATTCCTGGTACTGCATTGTCACTTGAGCATCTTAAGCACAGAGCTAGGAAGAATCCCTGAGTACCAACACCATGACTTCCAAACCAAAAACAACCCCTCACACCAACCAACCAAAGGCCAAGCCCCCTTTTCCTGGTTTGTTTCCTGCAGAGAACAGGTGGTTCTCTCCAATCAGCAGATTCCAGTGCCATACATTGTGTTATGGTTTATGGAGGATGACTGCCAGGTCAGTTTCACTATTGTTATAAAAATCATGATTTGTGGTCAGGCTTCTGTGCACACTAACACTTCATCAGTGCTGGCACAATATTGGGTGGTACCAAATGTGCTGTTCTCCTCCTCCCTCTCCTGCTCCTTCTTCTTTATTTAATTATTTATTTGGTTTTTGAGCCACACCCGGTGGTGCTTAGGAGTTACTCCTGGCTCTGGGATCAGAAATCGTTTCTGGAAGTATTGGGGGACCATACAGGATGCCAGGAATCAAACCCAAGTCTGTCCTGGGTCAGCCACATGCAAAGTAAATGCCCTATCCCTGTGCTATCTCTCTGACCCTACCTTTATTTATTTATTTATTTATTTATTTATTTATTTATTTATTTATTTATTTATTTTGTGGATTTTTTGGGTCACACCCGGCAACCCTCAGGGGTTACTCCTGCCTCCAAGCTCAGAAATCACTCCTGGCAGGCTCAGGGGACCATATGGGATGCCGGGATTCTAACCAATAACCTTCTGCATGAAATACTTACTTCCATGCTATCTCTCCGGCCCCACTACCTTTATTTTTTAACTTGTGAATTAAACCTAGGACCTCACATAGGCACAGCATACATTGCTGAGATGCATCCTGAAGGTGAAATCTTGGGCTTTGACCTCATAGCATCTGCAAGTGTCCATGAAGTAGAATTGAGGTCAACTGACCCAGCCATATTTGGGTTCTCTGTGGAGAGAGATCTGTGCCTTAAGACCTCAAAAAAATTTAGCGCCCTTGCAGAGTAGAGGAAAATATCCAAGGGAAGTCTCTATTGGCTACAGAGGCCTGGCTGGGCTCCAAATGAAGAGCAGGGACTGGAAAGATGGAGAAAGAGAACTTAGGAAGAAAAAATTTCCAGCAATAAGTCCCAGCAGTTTGGGAAATGGAGCATTGGGTTGAAAGGGGATGGGGATGGAACGATGAATGCAGATGGGAGATGGGCTAAAATGGCTTGAGCTTGGGATCTGCATGGGATGAAGTTTTGGAGGAGATACTTTTTGAGGTGAAGTATTCAATAGGCTTTGTGGAATAGGACTTATTTCTGTGGAGTAGCTAATTCTCTATGTCTCTCCCACAGAGCCACTAGTACAAGGAGCTGCTGCAAGAACCATAGTCCAATTGCTTTGTGTAGTGTACCCAAGACCCACCCATTTCTGGGAGGAGTCTTGGGAACCGGATAGTAGGTGTAACCCTACCTGCAAGACCCGGCCCATTCCTGGGAGGTTCCTGGGAGGGGTCTTGGAAAGAATAGATAAACCTCTGAGCCAGGGGATTCGGCCCCTTTTGCCGTTCCTCTCTTTGCCCGGCTGGGCTCCCTGGCTTTTGGACCTTGGCCCTTTGCTCTTTGGGCCGCATGGAGCCCAAAGTGAAGATGGCTGAAAAGAGGATAAGATGCAGGGCAAGCCTAGAATGGCTGAATGCTTGAAAGGTTATAAGTAGGCCACATGCGTGGTGGCTAGGGCCTAAATAAAGTTGTTGCTTCCTGACACCTGCGTGTGAGTGAGTGATTTCACCTGGGCCTGGAACTCACCGGCTGAATGGGGTTGTGAAGCCACGTGGCCTGGAATGGCATCCATTACCATCCAGCCCCATCCAGCTCCATCCTTAATTATGTAATGCAAGAGCTTTGGATTGGGCAGCAGCTGAACTTGGGAGCTTTGTGTCATAAATAGCTATAAAAGAAGGTGGCAAAGAAGATCTGATTCAGTAGAAGCCAGTAGTTGGAGACAGAGGTGACTATGAAAAAGAGAGGAGAGGGGAGGAGATTTAAGAAACTCAAATCATGGGGCCGGAGAGATAACATGGAGGTAAGGTGTTTGCCTTTCATACAGAAGATTGGTGGTTCAAATCCTGGCATCACATATGGTCCCCCGAGCCTGCCAGGAGCGATTTCTGAGCTTGGAGCCAGGAGTGACCCCTGAGTGCTGCTGGGTGTGACCCAAAAACAAAACAAAAAAAAATTAAACTCAAATCATGAGTAATTTTGTAACTGTACACATCATGGTGATTCAATTAAATAATTTATTTATAACTTTTTTAAAACTTGGGGGAAGTATTGCTCTGTAGCTTTAAATGATATATCAGACAATACCTAATTAAATATTTACTTTGTGTAATATTTTAAAAAGGAGGTTTTTTTTGGGGGGCCACACCTGGTGATGCTCAGGGGTTACTCCTGGCTCTGCACTCAGAAATTGCTCCTGGCTTGGGGGACTATATGGGATGCCAGGGATCCAACCCAGATCAGTCCTGGGTCAGCTGCTTGCAAGGCAAACACTCTACTGCTGTGCTATTGCTCTGGCCCTAAAAAAACAGGAGGAAATTCAAAGTAGAAAGAAGGGCAGTGACTTGGGTTTTTTGTTTATTTTGTTTAGGGGCCATTTCGTGCAGTGCTTGCTGAACAAAGGCTGACTGCATGCAAGCTAAGCACTGTTTCCACTGTAATATTGCTCTGATTCTAGGAAACAATCTTGAAGGAAGAGATTATTGTTTATAGTTACCAAGAGGATGAGGGGTGCCACACCCTGTTGTGCAGAGTTCCAAAGGGAACTCAGGGTGGGTAAAGGGGACAGCCTGTACCCCACTTTGTTACTAGAGTTGGGTGGGATAATCCCACAAAGGATGAACCTGAAACATGAATGTTGGGATTTGTGATGAGACCATCACCTGTTTCTGAATCCTGTTCCCTTGCACCAGGCACTATGGGATCTGGATGCATACTCATCAGTTATAAAGCCAAGAATTATGGTTATGTTCTCATCATTGTTTTTAATCTAATGTTTCTAGTGTTGGCTCAATAAATAATAAAGGTTCTTCTTTGATTCCATTCTTGGAACTGGCACAGTTTTCTGCACAGCACTAGAAATCAAACTTCCACCTGGCACCAACTTACTCCAGGATGGGTTCATAGGACATACCGATGACCAAGAAATAGCAACATCTTGCTTTCAGGGCAGGTTTCTCTGCCTCACCACTTAACAATGAGATTAAATTAGAAGATACTCTGTGACACCCCGGCTGTGACATAGGATCTGTGCAAAAACCATGATCTCTAATATTAGAAGCCCGAATGCGACAACTGTGATTGAGTAGAACATTTTCTGAGACCATGAAGAAAGAACTGGGGGCTGGACAATTAGTATGCCCAGAGCCTGTAGTTAGCCTTATGATAGAATGCTTTATGGATAGAGACACCCTGTTTTTTTTTTTTTTTTTTTTTTAGGCCTAGGGTATTTCTTTTCCAGTGTCCCCAAGATTTTCTGTTGCAAAACAAACAAACAAAACAAAAAAAAAAAACAAAAACACACAAAACCTGCCACCCCTCTTTTAAAATTCTATTTGTATCTTCTATATAGGGGCTCCTGCCTTTTTCATAGAACCTTGGGACATGAATTATTTTGTTTTACCTCAGGTTTCTGCATTTTTTTTTTACAAATTGAGAAAAGAAAGAGAGAGAAAGAGAGAGAGCGAGAGAGAGCGAGAGAGAGAGCGAGAGAGCGAGAGAGAGAGAGCGCGAGAGAGCGAGAGAGAGAGAGAGAGAGAGAGAGAGAGAGAGAGAGAGAGAGAGAGAGAGAGAGAGAGAGAATGGAGCCCAGGGGTGAAGTGGACTCAGGTGCATTGATGGGAAAAAAAGGGTCAGAACTAAATAATCAATCCAAAATCAACAACAATAATATAAAGAAACCCAAACTATAACAATCTAAACTGACCAGTTATGCTGGCAGGCCAGGGGTCCAAGCAAGGAGGTATAGAATGCATGCTGGGAATTTTGGTGGAGGGTAGTCAACATTGGTAGTGGAAATGGCCCTAATTCACTGTCACTGTGCTTGAAATTCAACTATGAAGGACTTGTAATTCACACTGTTCTTAATAAAAAATTTTTTAAATGGAGAAAGTAAAGGCACTTCTCAGAGGAAGACAAGAGGATTGCCCATAGGCACATGAAGAGGTGCTTGACATTATTTATCATTATTGTTCATGTGAAAATATTTTCCTTTGTCATTTAAATAATTTTTTTCTTTTTTTTTTAATTTTTCTTTTTTTTTTTTTTTTTTTTGTGGTTTTTGGGTCACACCCGGCAGTGCTCAGGGGTTATTCCTGGCTCCAGGCTCAGAAATTGCTCCTGGCAGGCATGGGGGACCATATGGGACACCAGGATTCGAACCGATAACCTCCTGCATGACAGGCAAACACCTTACCTCCATGCTATCTCTCCAGCCCCCATTTAAATAATCTTTACCATTTTATTGAGGTATCAGGATTTATAATACTATTGATTAATACTCTTCATGCATCTATCATTCCAACACCTATAGTCACCATCATAATGCCTGTTTCTCTACCAGTATCCCAGCCACATATCCCACTTTATGAAAGGTCTGTTTCTACAGGTGAAATCTTCAGCTTCAATGAACTATTCAGTGCAGTGGCACTTTCCAAATAAGTGGAAGCAGAGATAAACAGATGGGAATACATTAAGCTAAGAAGCTTCTGCACCTCAAAAGAAATAGTTCCCAGGATACAAGAGCCACCCATCGTGTGGGAGAAACTATTCACCCAATACTCATCAGATAAGGGGCTAATATCCAAAATATACAAGGCACTGACAGAACTTTACAAGAAAAAAAAACCTAATCCCATCAAAAAATGGGAGAAGAAATGACAGACACTTTGATAAAAAAGAAATACAAATAGCCAAAAGGCACATGAAAAAATGCTCCTCATTACTAATCAGGGAGATGCAAATTAAAACAACAAATGAGATACCATCTCACACCACAGAGATTGGCACACATCACAAAGAATGAAAACAATCAGTGTTGGAGGGGATGTGGAGAGAAAGGAATTCTTATCCACTGCTGGTGGGAATGCCGTCTAGTCCAACCTCTATGGAAAGCGATATAGAGATTCCTCCAAAAACTGGAAATTGAGCTCTCATTTGACCCAGCTATTCCACTCCTAGGGATATACCCTAGGAATACAAGAATACAATACAAAAACCCCTTCCTCACACCTATATTTATTGCAGCACTATTCACAATAGCCAGGCTCTGGAAACAACCAAGATGCCCTTCAACAGACGAATGGCTAAAGAAACTGTGGTACATATACACAATGGAATATTATGCAGCCATCAGGAGAGATGAAGTCATGAAATTTTCCTATACAAGGATGTACATGGAATCTATCATGCTGAGTGAAATAAGTCAGAGGGGGAGGGAGGGAGAGAGAGAGAGAGAGAGAGAGAGAGAGAGAGAGAGAGAGAGAGAGAGAGAGAGAGAGAGAGAGACGCAGAATAGTCTCACTCATCTATGGATTTTAAGAAAAATAGAAGTCATTTTTGCAACAATCCTGAGACAATGAGAGGAGGGTTGGAACTTCCAGCTCACATAATGAAGCTCACCACAAAGACTGGTGAGTGCAGTTCTAGAAATAACTACACTGAAAACTACCATAACCATGTGAATGAATGAGGGAACTGAAAAGCCTGTCTAGAGTACAGGTGGGGGTGGGGTGGGATGGAGGGAGATTTGGGAATGTTGCACTGGTGAAGAGGGGTGTTCTTTACATGACTAAAACCTAATCACAATTATATTTGTAATCAAGATGTTTAAATAAAGAAAAAAGTTAAAAAAAGAGATATTTGGTTTCAGTTCTGCCATTTGTTGCTCCCTTATTATGCATTTTTATGTTACACATACAAGAGATATTTTTTAAATGTTCTTATTGTGGAGGTGGTAATAGTTAACACACATATGGATGAATATAACTAAACTCCTAAAATCACACAAAACATAAAAATATATGTTGATTTAAAAAATGTTCAGAGTAGGAGTGATAGAACTTCAAGTAGGGTACTTTGCTGTGCGTATGGCCAACCTGGGCTCAATCCCTGCATCTCATATTGTTCCCTGAGCTGTCAGGAGTAAGCTCTGAGTACTGCCAGGTACAAAAAATTTTTTTTTCAAAAAATGTGAAAAAAAACTTAAGTGTATAAATTAAAAATATTAATATTATGACTAACTACATAATATATATTGAAACTTACATGAAATATGTGAATACTACAAATATACAAATTAGTAAGAGGGGAATTAAGAAACATTTAAGTGTAAAATATGAATAGGTCTATAAAAGTTTAAGTGTGTTTTGGGGCAGGAGAGATAGCACAGCAGTAGGGTGTTTGCCTTGCAAGTGGCTGAACTAGGACCTACGTTGGTTCAAATCTCAGCATACCATATGGTTCTCCGTGCCTGCCAGGAGCAATTTCTGAGCACAGAGCCAAGAGTAACCCCTGAGTGCCGCTGAGTGTGGCCCAAAAACAAACAAACAAACAAGTGTGTTTTATCCTAAAAGAATAATATTGCGTTTATATTAAAGAATATTATATTATAGATAATGTTTATACAACTGCATTAGCAATAAATACTTTTAATAAAAATCTGTATAGATATGAAGAAAAACACTTGAGTAGATATAGAACATTCAATGCCAATAAACATTAGTTCATTACTCACAAAAGCATAAAATCCCTTTCTTTTTTTTGGGGGGGTGCATTCCTTTAACTTGGTAACTCCTGAGCTCTCAGGTAACTCTTGGGATGTCAGGGATTGAACCTGAGTTGGCCGCGTGCACTGCAAACACCCTACTCACTGTGCTATTGCTCTGGCCTCAAAGAGACCTTTCTTAATTTTGTAGAGAGTAACCATAAATGTCATGAGTGTGTGGAGGCAAAGTGCTGAGAAGTTTGTCTTGTCTTTAAAAGACTGCACTTTAATGCTTCTTGTAAATCTGGTTATAAGCTATGAATTCCATAAATTGTTGCCTTCTTAAATTTTTGCATCCTTTCTTTAAGTTAGAATGATAATCTAGTTGAGTAGAATACTCAACTA
>NC_064852.1:65071624-65176624 GCF_024139225.1 Suncus etruscus | reverse complement strand
AACCACTGACCTTCTGCATACAAGGCAAACACCTTACCTCCATGCTATCTCTCCGATCCCAAAATGATGTGGTTTTTGTTTTTGTTTTTGGAGCTTTTATTTTTTAAGTAAAAAAAGTTGGGGTGTCTGCAGACAAAAAGCAAAATAATGAATTTCTGCTGAGACAGAAAACTGATGCAGAGAGTAGGAAGATCTGACTTTGGATCCCAGGCTACATATAATGCTCAATTTCTCAAGGATAAGGCTTGTGTGCTCCTTGGAGTATCCCAATGTACACATAGTCAGAGCAAGCACTCATGCAGCCTCTGTGTTATTTGTTATTATAGTAATGCTCCATGCTAAGCATACTTTTGTAGTTGCCCACATTCCAGTGTGGGGTGTATCATTCCTTTCTTTTGTTTCCTGGGGATCTCTTCTTTTGAAGACATCCTAATTCTTTCTTAGATGTCTCTTTTTCTCCATTCCTTTTTGATTTATTTTTGGGCCATACATGCCCAGTAATGCTCAGGGATTACTCCTGGCCCTGTACTTGGGAATTTTGCCTGGTGGTGCTCAGGAGACCTATGGAATGCCAGGGATCTAATCTAAGTCAGCTGCATGCAAAGTGAGTACCTTACTTACTATACTATTGCTCCAGCCCTTTCATTTCCTTCTTTAATAAGATTTCTTAACTTAAATTTTTTCTTATGGGTACATCCTTTCTCCTTCTTTGACATATTGGAACACAGAAACTACCATGTTTGTGGCCCAAGTTTGCTATATAGATCAGATCCAGATTCTTTTTTTTTTTTTTTTTTTTTGGTTTTTGGGCCACACCTGGTGACGCTCAGGGGTTACTCCTGGCTATGCGCTCAGAAGTCACTCCTGGCTTGGGGGACCATATGGGACGCCGGGGGATCGAACCGAGGTCCGTCCTAGGCTAGCGCAGGCAAGGCAGGCACCTTACCTCTAGCGCCACCGCCCGGCCCCAGATCCAGATTCTTTTCCATGCAACTAACAGTTACTTCTGTTACAGAGGAAATAATCTCTTATGCTTCTTTTTTATTTTGCTTTGATTTTACTTTGGGGTCACACCTGATGATCCTCAGGGATTACTTCTGACTCTTTGTTCAGAGATCATTCCTGGTAGGTCTTTGCAGGGGGAACCATGTGTGATAATTGGGATCAAACCTGGACTGATTATATGCAAGGCAAGTGGCTTCACTCCTGTAATATCTCGTTGGCCCTATAATGATTTCTTGACCTTAAAATATAAAAATGTTGGCAGTGCTTCAATACCACAAAAGTTTGAGAATGAGACACACCCAGTTATAGGTTGAGGTAGCCTTCATCTGAGGACACCGGAGTGTGTTAAAATTCCTATGAGTAGTGTCCCACACCTGCCTCTTACTGTCCCTGTAGTCTGCTTTATCCTGTCAACAGGAGCTCCCAGATTATGGCCATTGTTCCAAGAGCAATGATAGCACTGATGAAGCATTTTTGCCTTCTCTAAGGTAAGTGACCTCTTTGAGAGACAGATCAAGCAAAAACAGGCTCAGGGCTCAAACTGCTCTTCTGTAGGGGAAAAGTGTAGAGCCAGGCAGGGAGTTTGAGACTGGCTATTAGCCAGTGGGCTCCAGGCCAGCTCTCTGAAAGAGGAGAACGGGGGTGAAGTCTTAGGAAATGTTTCATGGGAATTAAAAGTGAGACAGTTGGAGAGGGCCTTTTAGGGAGATTACCACCTGATCAGAGGTCATGGGATGTCCTGAACCTGGGCATTGGTCCCACAGTCAATAGAGGATCCTCTAGGGACCCACTGAGGGGGAGGTACCTTGTACAGAGGTCATGAGTTACATTCTATGAGGAGGTGAAAATAGCACCTGGGCCTCAGCATCCCTTTGAGCTGTGCTAGGTAGAAGCCATAAAAACAGAAATGAAAACAATCTCAAATCAAATCTCAGTTCCTGATTTGTGCCGTGGAAAATGAAGAAAATCTGCCACCCCAGTATGTCATTTGGTGTCCAGGGGGCAAAACAAGTGTCTGTGTGACTTCAGTCTTGGCACACACTGTCTGTGGTCCCCTCCCTGACAGGCCCAGGACCCAGGGGAACAAAGAGCTGGGGGAAAACCTGGGCCATGACTTTCTTAAAGCTGAAAGTCAAGTTGCCAAAACAAACTTCTTTTGTCTCTCTTAGTTTTTTTCCGTGTTTAAGTCATAATAATCTGAAAATGAAGTCATTGTGCACAACGTGTCTGCCAGCCAACAGGCCTGCCTGTGTCCTCAATGTATCTGAGCCAGGGGGCAGGGGGCCTGTCTCCTTGGGGCCCCCCCTGAAGAAATCGCGTAGACCCCATGGATATCACCCACTTTTCTCTCACGTTGTCTCCTTGGTGTCTCTCCACTTGTATCTCCTTTTCTCCCAGGGCCCTTACTAAGGGAAAAGTTGGATCTTTCTCAGGCATGATAAGCAGTGGGGAATACAGCTCCTTAGGTGTCACAAGAGATTGAATACCTCCATTTTAAGGCCCATATATATAGGAGGCAGTATATGTATACTTAATATTTAGGTCTTGGGGAGATCCTCCCAGGCAGAAAACATTTCTTTTTGGCTGGAAGCACTACCTGACTGTTCTCTCGGATGACTCCTGTCTCTGTTTTAGTGATCACTCCTGGCAGGGCTCAGGGCACCATATGTTGCCGGGGTTCAAACCCTGGATCAGTTGCTTGCAAGGCAAAGTCCTTAACCCCTCTACTATCTTTCTAGCCCCAAAACAGAAAAATTTGGGATTTCCTAATTTACTTGGATCTTTTTGTCTTATTTTGATTTGGGGACCACATCTGACTGTGCTCAGAACTTATTCCTGATTCTTTTTCAGAATTCACAAGGCTCAGGGTGCCCTTGTACTGGGAAGCCAACCCAGGTTGGTTTCATGAAAGGCAAGATCCTTAACCCCTGTACTCTAGTTCTAGCTGTAGGAAGGAAACTTTTTATAGAAGAAGGATCTGTGGTGTATGTAATATCCATGAAGCCCTCCTGCTACTTCTCTTTCTTCCATGTAGGCAACAGACCTGGGGACTCTCAGTCAAACTCATGCTCACTCTGAGACAGACCATCAGGAAAGTTCCTAGTTCTGCCTCCTAGTTCTACCCCCATGTCCCAACAGGGATGGGGAAGAGAGTAGTGATGGACAAATAGAGTCAAATGGAGGGATCTAAGTGTCTGGCTGCCTCTGGAGCCCACCTAGTGGTAGAACATTTGGGGCCCAGGTGCTCTTTGAGAAGAAAGCCTTGTCAAATCCCACCTGGCTGGAAACTGCTGATTTTGTGTAGATGGAATTAGTTGTTCAACCACAATCTTTGGGGATGAAAGGGCAAGCACAGATTTAGAAGGGTTCTGGTTCAGGGTAGGAAGGCAGAAACTACCTAGGGATGCTCATATTTACACTGATGTGCCAGCCCTGGCTGTACATGTTACATGTCACTATCTTCAGAACCTTGAGAATCAAACTCAGCATCTCTCCATGTCCTGACAAAAAATAAGTGAAGATATCTAGCACTCTAGCTTGTGCTGTCCTCCAGAATCTTTTACAATGATGAAAATACCCATACCAGCTCCATCCATAGGTTAGCCAAATAGTCTCTAGGCCCTGGAGAATTGTGTCACTGAGGAGCCAGATAGGCTTTTAAATTTTATTACTTAATTTAAACACCATGGTTTATGAAGTTGTTCATAAACAGTTGTTTCTGGAATTAATTGTTCCAACACCAATTCTACCACCAGTGTGACATTCCCTCTATCATTGTCCCCATTTCCTAACCACCCCAAGGCAGACACAAAATAATTTATGTTATTACTTATGTTATATTGCTTGCTACAACTAAATCCCATGATAATGGAATTATTAAAAATAAACTGGAGGGGCCGGTGAGGTGGCACTAGAGGTAAGGTGTCTGCCTTGCAAGCACTAGCCAAGGAAGGACCGCGGTTCGACCCCCTGGCATCCCATATGGTACCCCCAAGCTAGGGGCAATTTCTGAGTGCTTAGCCAGGAGTAACCCCTGAACATCAAATGGGTGTGGCCCCCAAAACAAAAAAAAATAAACTGAAGTGTTAGCACAGTGTAAGGCATTTGCCTTGCACGCGGGCAACCTGGGATAGATCTGGGTTCAATTCTCAGCATCTCATATGGTTTCCTGAGCCTGCCAGGAGAGATTTCTGAGCACAGAGCCAGAAGAAACCCCTGAGTTCTACCAGGTGTGGCCCAACAAATGTGCTTGTTACTGTGCTTTTCTTTTATTAATTTTATTCTCTTCCTTTTAATTTATTATTTAATTTTAATTTTATTGAAACCATGTGATTTACAAAGTCTTTCATGTTGAGTTTTAGACATATAATGGATCAGGGCCAATCCCACTACCAGTGTCAATCTTCCTCCACCAATGTTCCCCAGGTGCATCCTATACCACCTTCCTTGCCCCCCCCAGCCCACCAGTATAACAGGCTCATTTTAAGTTTAGATTGTTAAAGTTTGGGTCATTTGATTCTATTGTTTTTTGTTTCTTTTTTAAGTTTTTCGGGCCACACCCGTTTGATGCTCAGGGGTTACTCCTGTCTAAGTGCTCAGAAATTGCCCCTGGCTTGGGGGGACCATATGGGATGCCGGGGGATCGAACCACGGTCCTTCCTTGGCTAGCGCTTGCAAGGCAGACACCTTACCTCTAGCACCACCTCGCCGCCCCCGATTCTATTGTTGTTGCCTTTGGCTTTGATATTTATTTAGTCTTTATTTAAGACTACCAATGCATCTGAGACTGCTTGACTCCTGGCCCCAATTGTGTTTCTCCTCTTCCACTAAACTTCTTTCCTTCTCGCTATACTCTGGAGCCAAAGGTGTTCGAGACAACTGCCATTTAGACCACTGTGTTTCTTCATGCAGTTATTCTAAATATACCATATAAGTGATATCAATCTGTATTTATCCTTCTTCTGGCTTATTTCATTTAACATAATATCTTCCAGTTCCATTCATGTTGCTGCAAATTGCATCATTCCCTACAACTATGTAGTATTACACTGTGTGTGTACATACACACACACTCCACACTTCTGATCCACGCGTCTGTTGTTCGGCATCTAGGTCGTTTCCAAGTCTTAGCTATTGTATTGAGTGCTACAATGAATAGTGGTATGGATACGTCCTTTTGGATGAATATTTTTTTGTCCTGGAGATAGATACCCCAAAGAGGGATTGCTGAGTTATATGGCAGCTCAATTTTGAGTTTACTGAGAAACCTCCATACTGTTTTCCATAGGGGTAGGACCAGCCATTCCCACCAGTAGTGAATGAGAGTTTCTTTCTCTTGATTGGTATTTCCCTAATGATAAGTGATGATGAGCATCTTTTCATCCTTTTTATTTTTTACTTTTTCTCTCAATTCTTTTTTAAATAACTTTGCTCTTATCTGGAAACAAATGTATGCCAACAAATTATGTCAACTATGTGATGTATTTTCTTTAAATAGACTAATAAAACAACTTTGAATTGACATGATGCTGGCTATGAGCTGTGAGTGTGACTGCTGGGCCTTCTAGAAATATGAAGGGGTGAGAGGAGGCTGACTATTCCTACCCATATGAGTTTTTTAAATAGGTAAATTCCCGCCATGCTCAGCTCAACACAGATGCAAAAAATAGTGCTGGAATGGAGGTGTACCAAGGTCATACCCAGCATTGTCTGTGGCAGGGATAGTGGGGATCTCAGAACCATGTGCACTCTAGGTGCTCTACTACTTGAGCTATGTCCTCAACCTAGGGGATGAAGTTTGACTTTGGCTTCCTTTCATTTAAGTTGGGTGGGCTGATGAGTTCCCAGACAGACTAGTGCAACTCTGAATACAAGCAGTGAGGAGGGCTAAGCTTTGGGATGGGGGCAGCCCCCACTACTAAAGACATGTTCAAATACATGTCCAGTGGTGTATACCTACAGACATGATGTACATAAACCTGTGTACAACATTCACACAAGCTCACAGTTATTATCTCTAAGAAAGTCATTGATTCTTTTCGAAGATCACAGGAATATAGGACCAGTATAGACTCACCTGTCTGTAGGCATGCCTTATCATCTGATCTGGTAACTTAAGAGGAGCAGAGTACAAATTTTACAGCACTGAGAAACCCAGGAAGGGGCTCCAGTCTTCACCAGCAGATTGGCTACAAGCAGGTACATAATAAGTTGAGAAATATATGGCTGCAGGCATGTCTGCTAACAGATTCAGCACTGCATATCCCAGAGAGACAGTCAGAGGACAGCACTTGGTGGGTCTGAGCCAGTATTCCTAACATCTCAGGCCAGAGAAAGAGGTGAATGAACTGGCCAGAGATGTGTAAGCAAACAGCATTTATGGAGTTCCCTCTGATTAAGGGGCTGCAATTCCTCTTGGATGGTGTGGGTATGAGACCTACTTTCATCTAATCAAAGATCACATTTCTCCCAACTCTCTAAGCAAGTCTGCAAGAAGTGAGAGAAAAATGATACTAAATTTTCATAAAAATTCTTTCGGGGGGGGGGGGCGGAGAGATAGCATGGAGGTAAAGCGTTTGCCTTGCATGCAGAAGGATGGTGGTTCGAATCCCAGCACCCCATATGGTCCCCCGAGCCTGCCAGGAGCAATTTCTGAGCATAGAGCCAGGGGTAACCCCTGAGCTGATGGGTGTGACCCTAAAACAACAACAACAACAAAAATAAATAAAATAAATAAAAATATTAAAAAAAATTTTTTCCCAGGCTCCTCTCTCCTGAAGGCAGATTGTTGGAAGCTTACAGACCTAAAGGGTAATTGCTGGTGATGGTATGAGGGTGGTTTGAACTTGGTGGGATGAAGGGATTCTATTTCAGATTCATGCTATAAAGTCCATTTTTTTTGGTGAGAAAAAGACTGACCTCCAGTGCCTTCACTGTGCCAGCCTCCCCACTCCCCATTTCTCTTCTCTGTCTCCCAGTCAAGCTGCAGAGCAAGAATTTTTTTTGTCAAAGGACTGGAAAGAGTACAGTGGATAGAGCATTTATTTTGCACATAACTGACCCAGCCACTGTCCCCACAATCCCATATGGTTACTCCACACACTGCCAGAAGTGATTCCTGAGTGCAGATCCAAGAGTTAGCCCTGAGCACTACCATATGTAACCATAAACCAAAAAAAATTTTTTTTGCCAGAGAGGACTTCTGCAGAGAAGGGACTTAGGTTCAAAAGGCCAGGTAAAGTGGCCAAGCCACAGCGTTGCAATGCTAGGTAGGGTTCATGTCCAGGTCTGCTGCCATACAAACCTGAATGATTCACCACTTTGAACTGTCTGCTCAGTGCAGCTTGAAGACCCTCAGGGTTAGCAACCATGATAGGCTATTGTCCAGACACAAGGTTCAAGATGCAGCCTCATATATTAAGACTTAAAAAAAAAAAAAAAAGCGATCCTCTCCTATCTCCCCCAATGGAACTTTCTCTTCTAAATACACACTGCCCCTCCTCCATCTCCATGGGCAGAACCACAGAGCCACACTGCCTCCTGCCGCCTGTACCTCTCACTCTCAGAGGCTGCCCAAGTCTTAGAAATTAAGTTCCTTGTTTCTGAGTTTGTTCCTTTATTACATGCCTTGTTTCCAACTAACCAATACAGCCTACATTGAACACCCCAACCTCCGTGAGGTGTCTACTGAATTACATTTTGAGGTGGTCCTTGAATGATGCTATTTTACTTATTTTTATTTCAAAGCCACACCCAGTGGTGCTGTGAACTTACACCTGGGTCTGCACTCAGGGGTCACTCCTGGTGGCTTTTCAGGGACCATGTGTGTGCCAGGGATCCAACCAGAGTCAGCCTTGTGCAGGGAAAGCACAGTAACCTTACACTTTCTCTTAATGACTGTATCTCTCTGACCAAGGATGCAATCTTAGAACAAGCTCCAGAAATTCACGTTTATTGGGATGTTTTCTGCACAATGTCCTCTCAACTCTATGGGACCATGTTTACTTGGAACCATAAAGTAGGTTGTCTTCATATCTCAATCTCAGGAAAGCTAAAGCTTCTTGAGACATGTTGCTTGTTGACATTTTGTTGAATCTGAGCACCTGGAGTCTGACCATTTTCCCTCTTTGCTTTGGCTACCAGGAAATAGAGCATCATATTCGTTTCCCACATCAAGCATTATAATGCATCCTTTCAATGCAGGATATTACCCTGTTTTTAGTTTAAAGGTTAATTTCCTCTTCTGGTATTTGCTTTACTTTCTGTTTTCTTATTCTCAGTCCTTTTTAAGAAAGACCTGGCCACAAATCCATTTACAATTAGAGCAAAGGGAAAACAAATAGCATGCTCTGATAAATTGTCTATGTCATTTATCAGGCTAGGCTTTAGATGTTTGTGGTCACTCCAAAAAGTCAATTCCATTTTCAATCTGAAAATCTCAATTTGGAATAAAGGTGAGTGTGATGGGAACACACAAACAGGCATATGATTTCTTAGGGTCTTGCTCACAAGCCACTTTTGAATTTATCTTCAAATCTGTACAGATCTGGGTTGGGCTTGCACACTGGGTTTCTAGTCCTCACTCTGTGTCAGTCCCACTGTGTGACATGGGGGAAATTGTGTCTCTTCTCTGAGTTTTACACCACTAATATGGGGATTCAAGCATGATTTCAAGCTTTTCTGAAATACATTTCCTGGGATGTCTAATAATGATTGTTGAAGGCCTGGAGCAATGGTACTGTGGGTAAGGCACTTGCATTGTATGCAGCTGATTTGGGTTCAATCAAGATGGTCTCCTAAGCCTTATCAGAACTGATTCCTGAGCACAAAGCCAGAGTAAGCTCTGAGCACTGCTGGATTTGGTCCTGAAGAAGGAATTAGGTTTCTGTCCTCATATCAAACAAATGAATCACTAAAGGAAAGGGAGCTGTTAGGGGCCAGTAAGCATGGGCTGTGTATATGATGTGACCACAGAGCATGCTTAGGATGCCATTTAGGTGGTCTCAGCCTCGATGTGTGACCATAAAATGTACTGAAAATGACTTATGTCTTGACTTTGCTTTGCAAATAACATACTTGAGAATTTCTGCTTCAGGACTCTCCACCAGATACCTACAAGCAACAGGTCCTCCATTAGATACTCTAAAATGGAACCTTATGGATGTTCCAGTCAGGATTCTGACCCATGCATATTTTATCTCCAAGTCCATATCTTGGTCCTGAAATTAAAAAAGGAGTTAAGGCACTTGCCTTTCATGAGGCTCAGGTTTGATCCCTGGCACCATGTGGTTCCCCTGCCAAGCATTGTCAGATGTGGCCCTAGAAGTCCATGAGCATCTCTAGGGTGGTCCAGGGAACCCCAAAAGTATAGATAGTAAGAAACACCACATCCTCTGGTCTTACATTTACCCATCAGCCTAGTTGGCCAAGAATCACCCTGAAGTCTCTGAGCACCATTTGGGAGCCCCCATGCCCCAAACCCTGGCATTTTGACCTACTTAGAACTGTTTTTTTTTTTAAATAATATCTTTATCTAAACACCATGATTACAAACATGTTTGTAGTTGGGTTTTAGTTATAAAAAGGAACATCCCTTTTCACCAGTGTAACATTCCCACCATCAGAGCCCCCCTTCTCTCCTCCCCCACACCTTGCCTGTATTCGAGACAGGCATTCTATTTCTCTCACTCACTACCATTTTATGATAGTTGTAAGTATAACTATTTCTCTAACCACACTCACCACTCTTTGTGGTTAGCTTTATATTCTGAGTCAGTCCTTCCAGTCTTCATCTCTATTGTCTCTAGGTATTATTACCATACTGTATTTTGTTTTGCTTAAATCCCATAGATGAGTGAGACTATTCAATGTCTATCTCTCTCCTTCTGTCTTATTTCACTCAGCATAATTGATTTCATGTCTATCATGTGTAGGAAAATTTTATGACTTCATCTCTCCTGAAGGTTGCATAGTAGTATTCCATTATATGTATGTACTACAGTTTCTTTAGCCATGCATCTGTTGTAGGGCATCTGGGTTGTTTCCAGATTCTTGCTGTTGTAAATAGTGCTGCAATAAATATAGATGTGAGGAAGGCATTTTTGTATTGTGTTTTTGTGTTCCTAGGGTATATTCCTAGGTGTGATATAGCTGGAACATATGAGAGCTCAATTTCCAGTTTTTTGCTTTTGTTTTTGTTTTGTTTTGTTTTTGGTTTTTGGGTCACACCCGGCAGTACTCAGGGGTTACTCCTGGCTCTACGCTCAGAAATAGCCCCTGGCAGGCACGGGGGACAATATGGGATGCCGGGATTCGAACCACTGTCCTTCTGCATGTAAGGCAAATGCCTTACCTCCATGTTATCTCTCCGGCCCCTTCCAGTTTTTTATTAATAATTTTTATTGTGACCAAAGTGGATTACAAGTCTTTCACAGTAATATTTTAGGTACATAGTAGCATTGAACCAAGGCATTCCCATCTCCAGTGTTGTCCTCCCTTTAACTCTGTTCCCATCATGCATCCCATATCCCCCTCCTTTGCTCCTCGGGCTGCTAGAATAAGTGGCTCCCTCTGTGCCTAGCTTGTTATAGATTGGGTATCGATTCTGTTGTCATTGGCTTTGGATTTGGTGTTTAAGTTTGATAATTTTTTAAAATTTCTACTCAATGTTCATACAACTGTTTGGTCTTGGTACCATCCATTTTCCCTCCAATTTCCTTTTTTTTTTTTTTTTTTTTTTTGAGAAATCTCCACATTGTTTTCCATAAAGGCTGGACTAGACGGCATTCCTACCAGCAGTGAATTAGAAATCCTCTCTCCCCACATCTATGCTAGCACTGATTGTTCTTGGTTTTTGTTTTTGTTGTTATTTTTTGTTTTTGTGATATGTGCCAGTCTCTGTGGCATGAGTTGGAACTGCATTGTTGTTTTGATTTGCATCTCTCTGGATTAGTGATGTGGAGAATTTTTGCCTTTTGCTATTTGTATTTCTTCCTTGAGGAAGTGTCTGATCATTTCTTCTCCCCATTTTTTGATGAGCTTAGATTTTTTTTTTGTTTAATTCTGTCAGTACTTTGTATATCTTAGATATTAGCCCTTTATAAGATGGGTATTGGGTGAATAGTTTCTACCATTCTGTAGGTAGCCTTTATATCCTAGTCACTATTTCCTTTGAGGTGCAGATGCTTCTCAGTTTAATATAGTCCCATTTGTTTATCTCTGTTTCCTCTTGTTTGGACAGTGCTGTTTCCTCCTTGAAGATGCTTTTAGTCTCAATGTCACAGAGTATTTTATCTACATGTTCATTTATATATATATATATTATTGTTCTGGGTCTGATATCAAAACCATTTGGATTTGACCTTTGTGCATGGTGTATTAAATGGAGTTCTGAGTTTGCTTTTTTTGCATGTGGCTGACCAGTTGCTCCAATAGCACTTGTTGAAGAGACTTTCTTTGCTCCATTCTTGCATTTTTTACCCCATTATCAATTATTAATTGATTGTATATCTGGGGAACATTCTCTAAATACTCAAGTCTATTTCACTGATCTGAGGGTCTGTCTTTATTCCAAAGCCATGCTGTTCTGTTTGTTTGTTTGTTTGTTTTGGGGCTACACCTGGTGATGTTCAGGAGTTACTCCTGGCTATGTGCTCAGAAATTGCTCCTGGCTCGGGGGACCATATAGAATGCCAGGGATTGAATCCAGGTCTGTTCTGGGTCAGCTGCATGCAAGGCAAATGCCCTATCACTGTGCTATCGCTCTAGCCCCTACCATGCTGTTTTAACGACTATTGCTTTGTAGTAGAATTTAAGTTGGGAAAAGTGATGCCTCTCATCTTCTTTTACCTAAGGATTGCTTTAGCTATTTGTAAATGTTAATTGTTCCAAATTAACTTTAGAAGTGTTTGATTCCGGGCCTGGAGAGATAGCACAGTGGCGTTTGCCTTGCAAGCAGCCAATCCAGGACCAAAGGTGGTTGGTTCGAATCCCGGTGTCCCATATGGTCCCCTGTGCCTGCCAAGAGCTATTTCTGAGCAGACAGCCAGGAGTAACCCCTGAGCACCATCGAGTGTGGCCCAAAAACCAAAAAAAAAAAAAAAAAAGTGTTTGATCCACTTCTTTGAAGAATGTCTTGAGTATCCTTAGAGGAATTGCATTAAATCTGTACAATGCTTTGGAAAGTATTGCATTTTAATGATGTTGATTCTCCCAATTCATGAACAGGATGTGTCTCCATTTCCTTGTTTCTTATTTTATTTCTTGAAGCAGTGTTTTGTAGCTTATTTTTTTTATAAGTACTTCACCTCTTTAGTTAATTTGATTCCAAGGTATTTGAGTTTGTGTTACACCAATGTGAATGAGATTGTTGTTGTTTTTTTGTTTGTTTGTTTGTTTGTTTTTTGGGCCACACTCGATGGTGCTCAGGGGTTACTCCTGGCTGTCTGCTCAGAAATAGCTCCTGGCAGGCACCGGGGATCATATGGGACACCAGGATTCGAACCAACCACCTTTGGTCCTGGATCAGCTGCTTGCAAGGCAAACGCCACTGTGCTATCTCTCCAGCCCCATGAGATTGTTTTTTAATGTCCATTTCTTCTTTATCATTATTTGTGTATAAGAAAGCTATTAATTTTTGGATGTTAATTTTGTAGCCTGCCAATTTTCTATATGAATTTATTGTTTATATAATCATTTTGGTAGTGTATTTAGAATTTTCTAAATGTAGTATCATGTCATTTACAAACAGTGAGAGCTTGACTTCTTCCTTTCCTATCTGAATGTCCTTGGTATCTTTTTCTTGCCTAATTGCTATGGCAAGTACTTCCAGTACTATTTTAAATAGAAGTGGTACAAGCCTTGTACTAGATTTTGAGGAAAGGCTTTTATTTTATCTCATTGAGTATGATATTTGCAATGGGTTTGTGGTAAATGACCTTGACTATATTGAGAAAAGTCTCTTCCATTTTCATCTTGTTGAGAGTTTTTATCATAAACAGGTGTTCAAATACTTTCAAAAGCTTATCAAATTCTTTCTCTGCATCTATTGATATGATCATATGATTTTTATTTTTTGACATGATGTATTATGTTGATTGATTTACATATGTTAAGCCATCCTAGTATTCCTGGAATGAAACCTACTTGGTCATGGTGTATGACCTTCTTGATGAAGCATTGGATCCTATTTGCTAGAATTTTTGGAGGATCTTTACATCTGTGTTCATAATGGATATTGGTCTGTAGTTTCCTTTTTTTGCTCCTTCTCTCTGTTTTTGGTATTAGGGTGATTTTAGCTTCATAAAAACTATTAGGCAGTGTTTTTGTTCCTTCAATTTCCTGAAAGACCCTGGAGAGTATAAGAAGTAGATCCTCTTGAAAGGTTTGAAAGAATTTGTTAGTGAATTTATCTGGGCCTGAGCTTTTGATTTCAAGAAGACTTTTGATTACATTTTAATTTACTCAATAGTGTTGGGTCTGTTTAGATATGCTAGGTTCATCCTGGTTCAACCATGGAAGATTATAAGAGTTCAAGAATATATCCATTTCTTCCAGGTTCTTGTATTTTGTGGCATAGAGTTTCTCAAAGCAGTCTCTGATTACCCTTTGAATTTCTGTAGTATCTATAGTGACCTTCCCTTTTTTTTTCTAATTTGATTATTAAGTTTTTCTCTTTCCCTTTCTTTGTGAGTTTTGCTATTGGTTTATCAATCTTGTTTATGTTTTCAAAGAAACAACTTTTGCTTTTATTGATTTTTTTCATTGTTCTTTGTTTATTAATTTCTGCTCTAAGTTTTGCTATTTCCTTCTGCCTACCTATTTTTGGTTTATTTTGTTGATCACCTTCTAATTTTATAAATTGGGTCATTAAGTTATTCATGTAGGCACCTTCTTTCTTCCTGATGTGTGCTTGTAAAGCTAAAAAATTTTCCTCTTAGTACTGCTTTTGCTGTATTGAATTTGTCCCACAAATTCTGATAATTTATGCCTTTGCTCTCATTTGTTTCCAGGAATCTTTTGATTTCCTCTCTGACCCACCAATTGTTTAGTACTGAGCTGTTCAATATTCAGGTGTTAGTTTTTCCTCTGTCTGTTTGTAGTTAATTTCTTTTTCTTTTTTTTTTTTTCTTTTTTTTTTTTTTGGTTTTTGGGCCACACCCGGTAACGCTCAGGGGTTACTCCTGGCTATGTGCTCAGAAGTTGCTCCTGGCTTGGGGGACCATATGGGACACCGGGGGATCGAACCGCGGTCCGTCCAAGGCTAGCGCTGGCAAGGCAGGCACCTTACCTTTAGCGCCACCGCCCGGCCCCTGTTTGTAGTTAATTTCTAATTTTAGTGCATTATGATCTGAGAAGGTAGTTTGTTCAATTTCTATACTCTTGATTTTATGTAGCTATGTTCTATGGACTAGCATGTTGTCTATACTGGAGAATAATTCATGTGCACTGAAGAAGAATGTGTATTCAGTTTTCTGGGGGTGGAGAGCCCCCATATATCTACTAGTCCATGCTCTTCCTTTTCTCCAGTTAGAGCTAGTATATTCTTGTTAGGTTTCAGCCTGGTTGACCTATCAAGGGGTGACAGGGCAGTGCTGAGGTCTCTCATTATTATTGCGTTGCTATCGATGTCTTCTTTCAGATTTGTCAACAATTGTTTTTAAATATTTTGCTGGTTTCTCATTGGGTGCATATATTTTTAAGAGTGTGATTTCTTCCTGTTGTGCACATTCCTTGATTATTATGAAATGTCCATCTTTGTCCCTTATAACTTTTTTTAAATCTAAAGTTTGTGTGATCTGATATTAATATGGCTGCTCAGATTTTTTTTTTTTTTTGGTTTTTGGTTTTTGGTAACCCCAGCAGTGCTCAGGGGTTACTCCTGGCTCTACGCTCAGAAATAGCTCCTGGCAGGCTCGGGGGAACCATGTGGGATGCTGGGATTCAAACCACGTCCTTCTGCATGCATGGCAAATGCCTTACTGCTGTGCTATCTCTCTGGCCCCGCCATTCCAGATTTTTAAGGAAGTTGTTTGCTTAGATGATAGCTCTTCAACCTTTGATTTTGAATTTATATTTGTTCTGACTATTCAGATGTGTTTCTTGTAGGTAGCAGTATGTTGAATTTAGCTTTTTGACCCATTTTGCCACTTTGCATCTCTTAAGTGATGCATTTAGTCCATTGATCTTGAGAAAGATAATTGTAATAGGATTTAGAGGCATCTTTGTGTAGGAGTTTGGTGTGTCTTCTCTTAAAGTAGACTTTTTGGTTTGTCTCTTATTGTTTTGTTTTGTTTTGTTTCTGGGCACACCTGGTGATGCTCAAGGGTTACTCCTGGCTATGCGCTCAGAAATTGCTCCTGGCTTGGGGGACCATATGGGATGCCAGGGGATCGAACCACGGTCTATCCTAGGCTAGTGCAGGCAAGGCAGATGCCTTACCCCCACCGCTCAAACCCTCAGTTCATCTCTTTGTTTTGTTTTGTTTTTATTTTTGGGTCACACCCGGTAGCACTCAGGGGTTGCTCCTGGCAGGTTCAGGAGACCATATGGGATGCCGGGTTTTAAACCACCGTCCTTCTGCATGCAAGGCAAATGCCCTACCTCCAGGCTATCTCTCCGGCTCCTCTGAGTTTGTCTTTTAAGGCTGTTTTTGAGTCTGTAAAGTTTCTGATCTGTTGTTTGCCTATGAAGCTATGCATGCTTCCTTCAAACTTAAATGTGAATCTGGCTGGGTGAAATAGTCTAGGTGAAGCATTCATTTTGCTGAGTTTTGTCACTATATCCCACCACTGCCTTCTGGCCTTGAGGGTTTCTTGTGACAGATATATCATTCTTAAGGATGCTCCATTGAATGTGATTTTCCTTTTGGTCTTGCTGCTTTCAGTATTATATTCCTATCTGTGGGACTTGTCATTGTAACTAATTTGTATCTTGGGATGTTTTTCTTCTGATCTCCTTTATTTGGTATTCTTTGGGCATGCAGGATTTGGTTGCATGCACTCTTTTGGTTATTATTGTTGTTGTTTTTGGGCCACACCCAACACACTCAGGGGTTACTCCTGACTCTGGGCTCAGAAATCGCTCTTTGCAGGCTCAGGGGACCATATGGGATGCTGGGGCTCAAATTCGGGTTTGACCGGGTCAGCCATGTGCAAGGCAAATGCCCTATTGCTGTGCTATTACTCCAGCTGCAAGCACTCTTTAGCTCTGGGAGTTTCTCTGCAATGACATCATTGGTTATTGATTCTTCCAGGGGATTTTTTTCCTGGGTCTCTGCGACTCCATGATTCTTATATTATTTCTGCTGAGTTTATTGAAGACTTCTATTTTTATCTGTTGACATTCTTTGAGAATTTTTTCCATTGTCTGATTGTTCTAAGACTCTTTTCCAATCTCTTCTGTTGTATAGAGTTTTATGCATCCTATCTTCCAGCTCACTGATTCAATCCTTTGCTGCTGTTACTCTGTTGAAGAGACTCTCCAGTGAGGTTTTCATTTCATCTACCAAGTTTTTCAGTTCTGTTATTTTAGTTTGGAGTTTTCTCATTTCTATTTTCATATCCTCTTGAGTCTTATTTATGGTTTGTTCAGCTTGATTTATGCTTTCTTTGAGTTCTATAAATATCCTCCATATTTCTTCTCAAAACTCCTTATCTGAGGGGCTAAATAAGCGATTGGCACTTTCCTGGCCGTTAGAGCTGCCATCTTCATTCTCTATGCATGGTGTTGGCCTGCATTGTTTACTGTTTTCTGCATGTTGTGCTGGGGATCATTGACTAGAGATGTGCACTGCAGTGAAGTGAAGCAGGCTTCTCTGACTCTGCCTTCATGGGCTTGGTCAGCTCACCTATAGTGAAGTGGCTTCCACAGGCTCTTCTAGGCAGGATTGGTCCCAGTACCCAGAACAGCAGCAGCGATGTTGAAAAGCACACAAAAGGAATCAGTTCTTAGAATAGTTTTAAGTCAAACACATTTTCCAAAAGGTAAAGTGCTAGCTACCCAATTCCTGGTATATTTCTTCTCTCATTGTTTCTACACTGTCTATGGGAGATTTGAGGCGATAGTTCCTGGGTATAGAGATGCCAAACCTGAAGTAGAGAAGGTAGCACCCTACAGAGCCATTCTAGGTTGTGAACAGATGGAGGACTGAAATCAGCTCCCTGTCTCATTCATTCCCTTAGCCCCTAGAACAAGATCCCCCATATAACAGGCTTCAGCTTTAAATAAATATTAAATAAAATAGTATAAGTCCTAACTTTTTATGCATACATTGTTTTGGGATGTAGATGATTATTACTAATTAATTTTATTAATAATACTAAAGCCAGAGTATAATACTAGAGTTGAGTATTCTACCTCCTACAAACAAGCAGCATGACAGACCCATCTAATCCTCTGTCCCTGTCCCTAGTGGTCTTGATGAACCACAGGCCTTCCTGTTTGCATTTGTTTCCCAGAGTGTCCAGTTCAGCCTCTTATACTGTTATTGACAGCCCCTTACAAGATGAGGGAGGAGAGAGCAGGGTGTGGGTGTGGAGAGAAGACCTGATGAGGGGCATGCTGGGAACACAGCAAGAAGGGACAGACCTCTACAGGTCTCTAGAGGCTGGTGTCTATGACTAGCTGAGGGGCAGACCTGCCTCTAAAGTGTAAGATAGTGAGAGTTTGGCCCCTGGTGATAACTTGTGTGTCCAGCATGACCCTGGCAGCATTGCTGCTTGAGCCCCACAGCTCTGCTGTCTGCAATCCTCAGAGTGGTAAATTTCTGGAGTAGGTGTTTGAAAAGGACAGCAAGACTGGGACAATGCTCCATGGTAGAAGTTGACTTAGCCTGTGTGAGCCCCAGGACCCCAGAACCACCCAAAAGCAATAATAAAATCAAAGATAAGGTTTGTAGACGCTTCCTCACAGTGGAGCACAGATCCTGGCAAAGGGCACCTACTCATTTGCACAGACACACATCTATGACTGGGTAAGTCTTGCTTAAAATGTTCCATCTGGCTTCTCTCCCATAGCAACATGGTAAGGACTGGAAGGATGATACAGCAGGTAAGGCTGCTTTATATACAGTTGAACTGGGTTAAATCCCCAGACCACAGAGCCAGGAGTAAACCTTGAGCACAGACAAATGTAGCTTTAAAAAAAAAGGCAAAAATAAAAAGAGTAGTTTCTTGTATCCCAATCCAATTTATGATTTGAATATGGAATATTTTTGCAGGATGACCTTCATACATAATAGTTGATCATTTTCCTTATTTACAGATATTTAAGCATTTCTAATTTTCCACCCAGTATTGTCTCTATATACCTTGAGCATTCACTTTTTTAAGACTTCTGTGAGATTATTTTTATATACTGAAGATATTGGAGTAAATGTGCTGTACAATAGGGAATTTGCATTTTGTATGTGGATAAACACCGCTAAATGCTCTACTGAAAGAGTACACCCATTACCACTCTTGTCTCATTGTGAGAGTACAGTTCCCCACACCCTGTCAACACCACATCATGCCAGGAGTTTTTATTTTGTCAGCTAACCCCTGTCCTGTGAGATTTGCATGGCCCATCATCATTTTGCCAGGACCCCTGGTCACTCATATTGACTCAGCTGTGGGTTGCCTTTTTCTCTCCTTGCCCAATCTTTTCTTAGGATGATGGGCTTTGACTTAATCATTTGTATGAGAGTTTTGCCTCCTTTTTTTTTAAAAAAAAAAAGGATGTGATTTTTTTTAGAACTTAAATTAAAAAATAAAGGAAGAGAGGAAAACGAGAAACTGCCTTTTACTCTTATTTACTAGAATCCACATTTCTCCTGAGCACAAAAGCACAGGGCTTTAGGGGTCCTGAATTTGTTTTAATTGCTTTTTTTGTTTTGTTTTGTTTTGTTTTGTTTTGTTTTGGCTGCTCCTGGCCTTGTAATCAGGTATCACTTTTGGGAGTTCAGAAAAAGTATATATGATGACAGGAAGAGAACACAGGTTCACTGCATGCAAGTCAAGTCTCTTACCCACTGTACTCTCTTCAGGCTTAAGAGTTTACAATTTCCTTTGAGGTGCAGAAGCCTCACAGCTTAATATAGTCTTATCTCTTTATCTCTGTTTCACTTGTATGGAGAGTGCTGTTTTCACCTTGAAGATGCTTTTAGTCTCAATGTCATGGAGTGTTTTCTATATATCTTATGTTTTCAGGTCTGATATCCAGGTCCTTAATCCATTTGAATTTGACCGTTGTGCATGGTGTTAGATGATGGTATGAATTTGCTTTGTTGCAAGCAGCTGACCAATTATCCCAACTTGTTGAAGAGGTTTTCCTTACTCCATTTTGCATTTCTTGCCCCATTATCAAAGATTAATTGATTGTATGTCTGAGGAACATTTTCTGAATACTCAAGTCTATTCCACTGATCTGAGGGTCTATCTTTATTTCAATACCATGCTGTTTTAATGAATATAGCTTTGTAATGCAATTTAAAGTTGGGGAAGGTGATGCCTCCCATACTCCTTTCCCCAAGGGTTGCTCTAGATATTCTTGACTGTTTATTTTTCCAAATGAATTTCAGGAGTGTTTTATCAACTTCTTTGAAGAATGTCATGGGTATTCTTAGAGGTATTGCATTAGGTTTGTACAATGTTTTGGGGAGTATTGCCATTTTAATTATGTTAATCCTGACAATCCATGAGCAGGGTATGTGTCTCCATTTCCTTGTGTCCTCTTTTATTTCTTGAAGCAGTGTTTTATAGTTTTCTTTGTATAGATCTTCACATCTTTAGTTAAATTAACTCCAAGATATTTGAACTTGTGTGACACTAATGTGAATGGGGTTGTTTTTTTAACGTCCATTTCTTCTCTATCATTGGTGTGAGTGCAGTTAGAGAAATAATACACTAACAAATACCTTGACAATATAGAATGAGAGGAGTAGAATGCCTGTTTCGAATACAGGCAGGGGGTGTGGAAGGAGAAAGATGGAGGGCATTGGTGGTGGGAATGTTGCACTGGTAAAGTGGGGGTTCTTTTGGTGACTGAAGCCCAATGACAGTCCTATTTGTAATCATGGTGTTTAAATAAAATTTAAAAAGATTGAAAAAAAAGAGTTTACAATTTTGGGGCCAGAGAGATAGCACAGCAGTAAGGCATTTGCCTTGCATGCAGCTGACCCAGGACAAACCTTGTTTGATTTCTGACATCCCATATAGTCCCCTGAGCTTGCCAGAAGCGATTTCTGAGTAAAGATCCAGGAGTAATCTCTGAGCATCGCCAAGTGTGGCCCCAAAACCAACCAATCAATCAATTGATAAATAAATAAACCTTAAAAAGGTTTACAATTTTATTTGAGTCACACCCAGCAGTGCTCAAGGCTTAGTCCTAGATCTGTGTTAATAGACTGTGCCACACAGTGCTTGTGAAATCATGTGCAATACTAGGATTTGTGTTACCTGGGTCTGCTGTGTGCAATGCGAGTACCTTATCCTTGTAACTATATCTCAGACTTTTAAAAAACTTTTTTTTATGGGGGCCAGAGAGATAGCCTGGAGGTAAGGCATCTGCCTTCCAGACAGAAGGACAGTGGTTCGAATCCCAGCATCCCATATGGTTCCCCCATGCCTGCTGCCAGGGGTGATTTCTGAGCATAGAGCCAGGAGGAACTCCTGAGTGCTGCTGGGTGTGACCCAAAAAAACAAAAACAAAAAAAAGCACAAAAAATAAAACAACAACAACAACAAAAAAAAACTTTTTATGGCAACTTCAGACCAGCCTGAAAACGATAGTGCAGGCAAAGATCCATTAAACTCTTGGTAAGCTTAGTTCCAGAGGTCATGTGGAGGCTTTCCCACATCTAATAGTTCTCAAATGTCAGCAGTGTGGGAATTCAACTCATTTCAGGCATTCTCTACCTGAAGATGGAGTCAGTTTCTACCCTAGAAACACAGTCTCCCACAACTCTGCTCCCAATAGAAGAAACTACCTGTACTTCTGACCAGCCTGTACAAACTAGAGTCTCCCCAACCTTCTCATTTTAGACTTTAAGTGTCTATGAGAAACTCATATTTTTAATCTGTATTTCCTTTTCTTTTTTTAAAGATGATTTTTGTTTTGTTTGGGGGGATACAATCAGTGGTGCTCAGGGGTTACTCCTGGTTTTGGAACCAGAAGTCACTCCTGGCAGGTTTGGAGGACCATATGAAATGCCAGGGTTTGAACCTTGGGTCAGCTGTGTGCAAGGAAAACTCCCTTCCTACTGTGCTATCATTTTAGTCCTTATCTGTATTCCCTATAGATCAATTGTTAATCAGAGGGAATGATCCCCTAACCCTCTTTCCAACCTGGAAGTTCCCTGAAGGTTTTACTTTAGGAGATTTTTATTATTAATTGAGGTTCTTTGATTTGCAATACTGTTAATGATGGTTTCTTGTATATATGTTCCAACACCACAGCCATCATCAAAGCACTCACCTCCCCTTTCCAAAGATCCCAATGTCCCTCCCTTTCAAATGCCTCCTTTGGGATTTTTATGGGGTTTCATTATTTAGGCATGATTTATTAAATTAGTAGTCATTAAACTAATTATTTAAAATGGAAAGATTTATTGCAAAGTAAAAGGGAAAGGAAATAAACTCTTTAGTCAGGGAGGAACTTAGTTTATTATTAAGTTCTGAACTCCAACTCTAGCCCTTTCCTACCAGCAAATCATTACCATCCTTTTATCTATACTGGAGTCCCTTGTAAAGAGTACATATTCTCTGATTTTCATAACATAAATACATCGTGAAATAGTAACTTGCATAACTGAGGCTTTCTCAAGAACTGATCACAAAACACCACCCAAAGATTATAACAAAGGGTGTTCTTTTTACTATAATTCTCAGGAAACTCCACTTTCTTGGAACTGTTATACAAGAGTTGTACATAAAGACCAAATATAAATGAGAAATATATTTAGTCACCTGAGTGAATGAATCTACCTATTTCCTACAAATGACAACATCACATCCATATAACATGCTTCAATAACTATGAATGTGTCTTTTCCTAAAACCTACTGAGTTTACATTTAAAACACAGTTGTATCCCATGACAGTATACTCCAAGGACGGAGAAACCCCATATTTCTTAGGCCAAGTGAATTCCTTTTTGAATGACCCTAATATTTACTGTGCCAGGGCAGGAGGGAAAAAACAAAAATACAAAAAGCACAAAACCTTGGTTATTTTTATATATATATATATTTTTTTACCTTCATTTATTATTATTTTTATTTACCTATCTATTTTGGTCGATTTCTCTCTTTGGGTGTGATTATTGAAATTGTTGTCCCCAGTTATACTTATTTTTTCTCTTCCTCTCTTTTCTTTCGTTATGTGCTATGCCATGTTTCTTATTTCAAGACCATGGCGTGTTTTTTGTTTGTGTGCTTGTTTTTGTTGGTTTTTTTTTTTTTTTTTTTTTTTTTTTTTGTGGTGCTTATCGATATAGCTGGAGTCCTCACTGGATATTTGACACTTCTTTTGGTACTGGTGGAGTGTTTCACCTTCTCTTTCTCCTTCACCTCCCTAATCGATGATGAGAGCCACTAGAAGGATTCCGCCCATTTTCGGGGTATTAGACTCTTACCCCTATTTATTACTTTTCTCTTTTTCAGGCAAAACCACGTAACTTGAAATAGCTAGTCTTGCCTCCAGTTAGAGGGGGAAATAAGGGAGGCCTCAAGACCAAACAGGTGCAAGACTACTAAGTAGTAGGTTAGATACAGAGGGGACCACATATTCTAGCCGCCCTGGGGGTGAGGGAAGAAGAAATGGGAGGGAAGACAAAAACGGACGGGTAGGGAGGACAATTCGGTGATGGGAATCCCCCCTGATTTTATGTAAATATGTACCTAAAATATTATTGTCAACAATATGTAAGCCACTATGATCAAAATAAAAATCATATTATAATAAAAAATAAAAAAAGAACACCCCCCTTGACCAGTGCAACATTCCCATCACCAATGTCCCCAATCTCCCTCCGTCCCCCCACTGCCTCGAGTACAGGCGGTGACGCACCTTTCCTTTGTGACGCCCCTTGAGCTGTCATAATTCCAGGGCGTTTTTCCCTTGGATCTCGCCAGTACGAGAGTCAGAAATTGAGAAAGCTCTCTCGGTTTCAGACTCGCTTCTCCGGTTTTCGGACATTGTTTCCTCAAAATGGGCAATCTCGTTTGCCAATTTTGCCTGCTGCTGAGCCGCTGCTTTCGCCGCCAGCAGTGTCCTCCTCCCCAGATACGTCGTCGCCCTGCATTTCGACGACGACTTCCACAATCGCCTCCACAACCAGTTCCACCACCACCCCCGGTCCAGCGTCGGAAGCCTGCACCTGCTACTTTCCTCATCACCCCCAGGAGGCCCAATCCCCTGCCGAAGTCCACCAGCGCCCCGCTGAGGCCTGTCCGTTGGTTTGAGGACTCTGCCAAGAAGGAGCCAGTCCTGTCGAGGATGTCAGAACACCAAAGTCCTGTCCGGATCCCCTCTCCTAAGCCACGTTTTCGGTCTACAGTGGCTCGATGCCTCGATGCCTTTAGTTCTAGCAAAGGAGGACAGGGCAGAAGATCTGCTTTTTGCCCTGTTTTCCCTAGCCAAAGGGGGCCAGACACAGCAGTTCCTTTTGCTCCTAGCCGCTCCACCTCGGTTTATTTCCCCACCTCGACTGGCCTCCCCAACTACAAGGGCACCCCCCAGTTTCACCCCAGGTACGGGAAGATAATACCCTCAACGAGCGTGGCACTCTCAGCACTCAGCAACTGCACAAGTTATGGACCTCTCCGGAAGCTTCGCTAGAACCTGGCTGGAGACTCAGCTTGCCTGGCCTACTGAGACCCACGAATGCTGATAGCGACCTGCACTGGTCTCCCAGATTCCTCAGTTATGTTATAAGGAATCATAATAAATGAGGATTGATTTAAAAAAAAAAACCATAGTTGCAAGTTTATTTTCCAATATCTTGAAGGACTAAGGTCATCTCTTTTGTATGTGTCATCCTTCATACATCATTTTATTATGTAACCAAGGCAGGAGGAACTTCCAATGAAACTGTTCCACTCATACAGTATTTTAGTTAAAAGATCCACCATCTTAGTGAGGTCATAGGTGTGAATCATGTGCTGTCCAGGTGCCTCATACACCCAAGAAGGCATGTGCAGACCAGTAGAGAATGCCCAGTACCACAGCTAAGTATCACATTTCCTGGGACTTTCCAGGGAGTTACTGAAGTGAATAGATGTTTTCAAATCCCACCCACAAGATCCTAAAACCCCAAATCTTCCCTTTTTCTGCAAAAGAAGCTCCTCATGATATTCTTCCCCTAACTCCTTGTGTCTAGGCACAAAACCTTACTCCATTTACCCCTTTTAATTTAACATTATTAGAATAAGGATGATCAATTGAGAGTCCACCTTCTTAAGCTATGGGTTTTAACCCCTTATAAAATGTTATAACTGAGGTTGGGACTATGTAAAATTAAATTTTTAAAAAAATTATTTTGTTTTTGGATCACAATTGATTGTGCTCAAGGATCACTCTTTGTAGTACTAGGGGAACCATATGTGATGCTGGGGTTTGAACCCAGGTCACTATGAGGAAGGCAAACACCTTACCTAGTGAACTATTTCTTGACCCTCTAGACTCTCTCATCTATGAGGCTCTTAAAACAGGGAGCCAGAGCTATAGTACAATAAGTAGGGCAAATTGTATGTGACCCACCTGGGTTTCATCCCTGGCATCCCATAAGGCCCCCGAAGCACTGCCAAGTCACAGACCAATTGGACCTGACACTACGGAATTTTTGAGGTTCCTTTGAATGGTGTGTGCATGGGTGGTTGTGGGAGGCAAAGACCAAGGACTCGTTGGATTCAAGCTCTGTTCCTTTATTCAAAGCAAAAGACGGAATACTTATATTTAATTTCTTTTTTTGGTGTGTGTGTGGTTTTCGGGTCTCACCCGGCAGTGCTCAGGGGTTTTTCCTGGCTCCGTGCTCAGAAATTGCTCCTGGCAGGCACGGGGGACCATATGGGACGCCGAAATTCGAACCGATGACCTTCTGCATGAAAGGTAAACGCCTTACCTCCATGCTATCTCTCCGGCCCCATATTTAATTTCTTGACAAGTCATAATTTTCCAGACAAAGATATTCAGACAAAACTAACTTTACCACAAAATAAAATCATAGTGGCAAATTGTTCAAAACATAACTTAACACGGGGAAGTTTCACTTTTGAAGCTGCTTTTTGCTATCTGAGAACTCTAGCCAGCAAGGTCAGTAAGTATTGTTTTGATTTTATGCATACTGAACTGAGGCCTGAAATGTTAACCCTTACTATGTCTACACGTAGGCATAGACTAAAAGTAAAGTTAGATTTGAGGATAGTAATATTTCTATAAGACTAAAAAAAATACTTGAATCTACGAAAATGTTCCTCATAGGGTGTGTTTATATATCTAAGTAATCTTTAAAATGTCAGCTAAAATTATGTCTCAATTAATATTTATGCTATATTCCTTTATTTCTTCAATGCCTTATGGACAGGCAACCAAGGTTTTTTAGGGTCCTGATACCTGTGAGTACAGGTTATTTTTTCAAGCATCTTTTCTTATAAGCTAGTTTTTTCAAAAGTCCTCTCTGGGAGTACAGACTGCTTTGAAAATGTTTCTGTAATAGAAGGAAGCTTTTTTTTTAAATTTTTTTAAACAACTTTATTACATACATGATTATGTTTGGGTTTTAGTCATGTAAAGAACACCACCCATCACCAGTGCAACATTCCCATCACCAATGTCCCAAATCTCCCTCCTCCCCACCCAACCCCCGCCTGTACTCTAGACAGGCTTTCCATTTCCCTCGTACATTCTCATTATTAGGATAGTTCAAAACGTAGTTATTTCTCTAACTAAACTCATTCCTGTTTGTGATGAGCTTCATGAGGTGAGCTGTAACTTCCAGCTCTTTTCTCTTTCTATCTGAATGTTATTACTGCAAGAATGTCTTTCATTTTTCTTAAAACCCATAGATGAGTGAGACCATTCTGCGTCTTTCTCTCTACCTCTGACTTATTTCACTCAGCATAATAGATTTCATGTACATCCATGTATAGGAAAATTTCATGACTTCATCTCTCCTGACAGCTGCATAATATTCCATTGTGTATATGTACCACCGTTTCTTTAGCCATTCATCTAAAGGGTATCTTGGCTGTTTCCAGAGTCTTGCTATGGTAAATAGTGCTGCAATGAATATAGGTGTAAGGAAGGGATTTTTGTATTGTATTGTTGTGTTCCTAGGGTATATTCCTAGGAGTGGTATAGCTGGGTCATATGGAAGCTCGATTTCCAATTTTTGGAGGAATCTCCATATTGCTTTCCATAAAGGTTGAACTAGACGGCATTCCCACCAGCAGTGGATAAGAGTTCCTTTCTCTCCACATCCCCACCAACACTGCTTGTTCTCATTCTTTGTGATGTGTGCCAATCTCTGGGGTGTGAGGTGGTACCTCACAGTTGTTTTCATTTGCATCTCCCTGGTGATTAGTGATGTGGAGCATTTTTTTTTTGGTTTTTTTTGGGGGGGCCACACCCGTTGACGCTCAGAGGTTACTCCTGGCTATGCGCTCAGAAGTCGCTCCTGGCTTGGGGGACCATATGGGACGCCGGGGGATCGAACCGCGGTCCGTCCAAAGCTAGCGAAGGTAAGGCAGGCACCTTCCCTCCAGCGCCACCGCCCGGCCCCAGATGTGGAGCATTTTTTCATGTGTCTTTTGGTCATTTGTATTTCTTCTTTGTCAAAGTGTCTGTCCATTTCTTCTCCCCATTTTTTGATGGGATTAGATTTTTTTTTCTTGTAAAGTTCTGTCAGTGCCTTGTATATTTTGGAGATTAGCCCCTTATCTGATGGGTATTGGGTGAATAGTTTCTCCCACTCAGTGGGGGGCTCTTGTATCCTGGGCTCCATTTCTTTTGAGGTGCTGAAGCTTCTCAGTTTAATATATTCCCATCTGTTAATCTCTGCTTTTACTTGCTTGGAGAGTGCAGTTTCCTCCTTGAAGATGCCTGTAGTCTCAATGTCCTGGAGTGTTTTGCCTACGTGTTGTTCTATATATCTTATGGTTTTGGGTCTGATATCAAGGTCTTTCATCCATTTGGATTTAACCTTCATACATGATGTTAGCTGGGGGTCTAAATTCAATTTTTTGCAAGTGCTAAGTGCAAGTGTTGTGCCAACACCACTTGTTGAAGAGGCTTTCTTTGTTCCATTTAGGATTTCTTGCTCCTTTATCAAAAATTAGGTAATTGTATGTCTGGGGAACATTCTCTGAGTATTCAAGCCTATTTCACTGATCTGAGGGCCTGTCTTTATTCCAATACCATGCTGTTTTGATAACTATTGCTTTGTAGTACAGTTTAAAGTTGGGGAAAGTAATTCCTTCCATATTCTTTTTCCCAATGATTGCTTTAGCTATTCTAGGGTGTTTATTGTTCCAAATGAATTTCAAAAATGCCTGATCCACTTCTTTGAAGAATGTCATGGATATCTTTAGAGGGATCGCATTAAATCTGTACAATGCTTTGGGGAGTATTCCATTTTAATGATGTTAATCCTGCCAATCCATGAGTAGGGTATGTGCTTCCATTTCCGCGTGTCCTCTATTATTTCTTGAAGCAGAGTTTTATAGTTTTCTTTGTATAGGTCCTTTACATTTTTAGTCAAGTTGATTCCAAGATATTTGAATTTGTGTGGCACTATTGTGAATGGGGTTGTTTTCTTAATGTCCATTTCTTTCTTATTACTATTGTTGTGTAGAAAGGCCATTGATTTTTGTGTGTTAATTTTGTAGCCAATAGCAGGCAGCTTTTAAAAAAACCCCTCCCTTAGGCAGTTAGAGCCTTTTAAAACTTGGTGCCTTACTAGGTCTTAGGATTTGTTAACACAGGTGATATAGCACTGCCAGGAGTAATTTCTGAGTGTAGAGCCAGGTGTATCCTCCTGAGCATAGCTTGGTGTGAACTAATATCCACAAACAAACAAAAATAGGCATGGCACACAGTAAATACTTAATAACAACATTATAATGAGATAAGAGCCAGAAAACTAGCAGCTAGTAGTAAAAACCATTTGGCTCCGAAGATACACTAAGAAGTGTTAGTAATGTAATGGGCTACTTTAGGGACAAGATTCTTCACCAGCTTTGAGTGCTGGGGTTGGTCTCTGGATCTTTCAGGCCTTCCAATTCACATGATAATAGACAGTGTTTTTGCAATTACTCCAGGAATGCAAATGCTCACAGGTACACTAGGCACTGGGGAGCAACTCCTTGCCTACTCATACTTTTCTCAGTGAGCTTCCAGTTCATTAGGACTAGCAGCTTAGTGAAGATCACTTCAGCAGGCCGTTTGCTGGACAGTTCCCAGGAAAGGGGTAGTTTAATAAATGGGGAGTGAGGTGAAAGATGGGGTGCCCCCAACTGGGTAACTAGTCTCTCACTAGAGCTTCCTTCCTCTCTGCAGAATTTCATCATCACCACTGGAAACTCCAGGCACTGCAGAATCGAACATTGAGTCTAAGGCTCAGCCTCCCATGGCTAGAATGCTCCTGTCTTGGGAGCATTGGAGTCAACTTTCAGCCTTGGGACATAGAAGCATTGACTGACTCTTCCAAACAGGGTAGATGGGAAATAATTGCATACCAGGAGAGAAGAGAGCAGGGTGTTAGTTAATTCTGTCCCTGTCAGTGGCCCAAGCTGGTGGTAAAGACTTTGGAGCCCAGGCCTTTAGATGGACTTGCCTCTCTGCAGGCTAAGCCAGCTGTCCTGAACCCATGTTCTGCAGAGACTAAAGGCCAAAGGAAGGGCAGGCCTCTTACCTGCTCATTTATCTGGAAGGTTCACATGTCCCATCACAATATTTTAATAAATCCACTCAGCATAGGAAGCTTCCAGAGCTCAGAATGTGTGCTAGGGAAAGAGGTGGGAAGAATTTACTCCTGGACTGTGGCTCATGGTCCTGAATTCTATCTTTGGCATCACTATGACCTCTGGTTACTCAAGGCCTGAATTTCTTAAGCTTGAATACATGGGGTAGGGCAATGTCTTTCTGAAAAACACTGGAATTGTGTGATCCATACCTGGGGTATGGACTAATCATCACCTGGAGTGACCCCTGCACACCCAATGACTGCTGAGTATGGTCCCTATTTGAAATAAACAAGGCTGGAGGGATATCACAATGAGTGGGGCACTTGACTTGCATGTGTTCTACTTGTTTCAATCCCTGGCACCCTAGAAAGTGCCCTGAGCCCGTCAGGAGTGATCATTGAGCACAAAGTCAGGAGTAAGCCCTGAACACTAATAGGTGTTACCTCCCGAAAACAAAACTAAACTAAAAACCAAAAAATGTTTAAAAAACTTAAAAAACTTCTTTAAAATAAAAGATGATTTTTATGGTTTGGACATCTCCAGGAGCATCCCTGAACTGGGCTGTTGCATCCTCTCTATCAGTGAAGAGCAGAGCTGGAAGTTAGGAGCTCAGTTGTCAGCACAACTTGCTGAGTACTTTCAGCCTTTCTCTCTCTCCTGGGTTCTGTGCTGTCAGATCTGCATGCTTCCCAGTTTTATCATGTCCCAGTACATTCTATAGCCAACCATACCTGTCTTTTAAACAAGCATAATCCACACTCGTATGGTGGTAAATTAATTGACATCCTAGCACACATTCACTCTGCCTCATTACATTTACTCTGGAGATGTAGTAATGAGCAGTTGTGAAGCCACTCACCTAGATTGAATCCTACTAGATATTAGACTAGTTATCGAAGCCACTTTTTTTTTTAACTGGGAATGATGGAAGTGTTGCTCCTATTACATAAACATAGATATAAATATTTTCATTGTTGGGAATCAATGTGACTTTACACATGCAAGGTAAATGTCTTCCACTGAACTACATTCCTGGCCCTAAAGCAGTGTATCTCTTTGTTGTGATAACCAAAGGTGATCCTGCACATAATTGCATTTGGATTATTAGGCCCAATATATTTTTATCTATTATTATTTTTATTCACTAGTCCATTTTTTGCACTACTGAGGTCAGTGGTGAAGTAAATGGAACAACTTAAATTATGCTTCTGGTAACCTATATTTGTAGAATGATCTATTTATTAGGTTACATATTAATTCAAAGCTTCATTAAGTAGGTCAATGCCTTGGGCAGCAGATTACTTATAAATAGTATAATATTTAGTGGCTCCTTCGTTTTGCAGTCAGACATTATTAATGATCCATGACTCAAATCAGGATTAAGCTTAAACACACCCACACATGCACTAGGCCTGTGCCCACACACAGACATACATGTGCATTAATAGAATGACAGAAAGCTGTGTCCAATAAGGGTACTTCGAGCTAATTTTATCTTACAATTTTTTTTACATACAAAAGAAAGAAAAAGGAGGTCAAAGTTTGGGACTTTTTTGTTGCTTATGCCTTATTATTGCCAAAATCTTATTTTCTGGGTATCTTTTACAAGTGTTATTAGCCTACATGGCTAATTCATGGAATAGTTCCCCTGAAAGGAATAAATAAACTTTCCACGACTAGTTTAATCATTTGGTTAATTGAGGTAGAAAGGAGATCACTGTCATTTAGAATAGTCAACAAGTATATTTTCATCTGTGTCTCTATGTATGGTTTGCAGTGACCAGGATACCTGCTGGGAGGGGTGATGTCCAGTAGAAGACAGAGTAAAAGAGGATGTTAGCATGATCTTGAACAAATCCAGGTTCTCCAATTGTATTGGCTCGAGTAGTAGATGTATGTGTAACATGTGGGAGGTCCTGAGATGCATCTTATGCCCCACTCAACTTTGGGTATGGTCCCTTTGAATAAAATAAATTAGTTCTCTGGCAAGTGATACATTTTTTCCTACTTAAGGCAGAAGACTGGGACTGGAGAGGTAGCACAGTGGTAGAATGTTTGCCTTAGACACAAAAGGACGGTGGTTCAAATTCCAGCATCCCATATGGTACCTCAAGCCTGCCAGGAGCAATTTCTGAGCATAGAGCTAGAGCACTGCCAGGTGTAACCCAAAAACAAAAACAAAAAGGGCAGAATACTGACTCTATGGTACCTAAGATCTTCTGAGTTGTCTATGGTAATGGTCTCTCAGAAGGTGGGTATTCCTGGCTTTGTGCAGACCTTGTCCTGCATTACCCACACTTAACTCTTTATCCTCTACTCAGCCCTACCCCATGCCATTTGCTTTTGGGCACATTTGGGCTCTTACCATTGGTCAATGGACTCATAAGGCTACTTCACCCACAAACCCTCATCTTGCCTCATGATTGGGGGGTGGGTTTCTTTTGGAGGGACCATTTCTTAGCAAATGTGACCTACAAAAATGCCCCAAGTTTCTGGTTACTCAAGGCCTGAATTTCTTAAGCTTGAATACATGGGGTAGGGCAATGCCTTTCTGAAAAACACTGGAATTGTGTGATCCAGTATTTGTGTTTCATTGAGTATAGTGAACCCACTCAGCAGTACTCAAGACTTAATCCTGGTCCTGTGCTTAGGAATAACTCCTGGTGGTGCTAAGGAGATCATAAGTGGTGCCAGGGATTGAACCTAGTTCTGCCATTTATATAAGGCAAATGTCTTACCCATTGCTCTAGCTCTCTGGTCCAAGTTCATAGATAATTCTATGGTAATTCTAAACAGAGAAATAAACTTTTCTCTGTTTATATCTTAGAAATAAAAATGCTGAAATTTAAAGCAGGCAGAAACTTTTTTTTCCTTTTTTATTTAAACAACTTTATTACATACATGATTGTGTTTGGGTTTTAGTCATGTAAAGAACATCACCCATCACCAGTGCAATATTTCCATCACCAATGTCCCAAATCTCCCTCCTCCCCACCCAACCCCCGCCTGTACTCTAGACAGGCTTTCCATTTCCCTCGTACATTCTCATTATTAGGATAGTTCAAAACGTAGTTATTTCTCTAACTAAACTCATTCCTGTTTGTGGTGAGCTTAATGAGGTGAGCTGTAACTTCCAGCTCTTTTCTCTTTTGTGTCTGAATGTTATTATTGCAAGAATGTCTTTCGTTTTTCTTAAAACCCATAGATGAGTGAGACCATTCTGTGTTTTTCTCTCTCTCTGACTTATTTCACTCAGCATAATAGATTCCATGTACATCCATGTATAGGAAAATTTCATGACTTCATCTCTCCTGACAGCAGGCAGAAACCTTTAAGACCAAAATTTAAGGCCAAACTTGATGGTCTAGAAAGCCGAAGTATAGATATAAAATGAAAGTCATTTGCAAGCCTCAAGTATGATCAGGTCTGGGGTGACCCTGTGCATTCTTATAGTGCTTGCAAGAACATTAGGAAATGATTTGAGGCCTTACTCTGCTCCATTAAGAGGAAAGTTACAGAAGTTTCAGACAATTGACAAAAGAAGAAGAGAGAAAAGAAAATAAAGATCCAGCCACAGTGTGGGGACAGGGATGACACTGGTTTCTCCTCCCAGTTCCTCCTCATCTGCCAGTTCCTGGAGCCTCTGCCTTTCCCTCCCCATCTCTGGAGCTGGTGGGTTATTGTCAGAACACACCTTTGCTGCATGGCTGGAAGCACTGAGTTCAGATACACCAGGACATACAAAGCCTCCTTCAGCAGAATGTTGGCAGTACAGTTATTTAATATGTTCTTGAATAACATTTGTCCTACCTTTTGATTGATCAAATATGATTGTTGTCTTATGGACTCCACACCCAAAAGTGCTCAGACCCACAAAGCAGGGCTTAAGGCAAAAAATACTGAGACACGCTTTGCTCAGAGGTTGTGATCCAGAATGTTGTTTTAGGGTTGGCAGAGGTGGAGTCTGGGATGGTGAGGTGTGAATATTAGAGGAGAGCAAGTGGGAACTATGCACGTGTCAGAAAAACCATGCTTCCAATTGCCCCTGTGACTAAGCACAGGGTTTAATACCTTCTTTTACTTAAAATTTTTATGGTATAGGCACTGAACCCAGAGAATCACACACATGAACCACTTTCCTGTTTAAAGCATGGATTTGTATTTTTTTTTATTGTGAGGGGTATGGTGAAGGCCACACTGGGCAGTTCTAGTGGGGGCCCAGTTCGAGTACCAGGAAATAGGGGAATAGAACTCAGGGATCTCATGTGCTCCAGCCCTGAGTTCTGGGCTGGCCCAACCTCCCTGACCCAACCATAGCCATTGCAGGTTTTCCCCTCTTTAGCCTCCAAAGCTCAGTGGGGCTGTTGGGACCAAAGAAACACTCTCCCAACCTCTCAGTATAATCTACCTTTTTTTGAATAAGGCAGGGGAAACGACCTGGATTTAGATTTCTAATTCCCAATTGAGTGAGATCCCAGTGATAGACACACACACACACACACACACACACACACACACACACACACACTCACACACACACGCCTACTCACAATCTGACTGTACCATGATAGCTGCTCATTACAGCTTGTTTTCCCACCTTTTTATCCTCACCTGCTGTGGTATAAGATATTAAGAAAGTAACCTCAGCGGTGTTTGCCTTGCAAGCAGCTGATCCAGGACCAAAGGTGGTTGGTTCAAATCCCGGTGTCCCCTATGGTCCCCCGTGCCTGCCAGGAGTTATTTCTGAACAGACAGCCAGGAGTCACTCCTGAGCAACGCCGGGTGTGACCCAAAAAACAAAAACAAAAAACAAACAAGCAAACAAACAAAGAAAGTAACCTGTGTTTCTGAGCACCTGCCATTTGCATTTTTGGGTAGAGTGCTTCAGACTCATTGATCTGGGGGCCAGAGTGATAATATATAATATATATATATAATATCTATAATATATAGCAATTACCTTGTGTGCAGCAGACTTGGGTTTAATAGCCAGTAAACCATATGGTCCCATAAGCCAGGGTGTGGCCGAGTGCAAAGCCAAAAGTAGCCTCTGAGCACTGCCACGTGTGGTCAAAAAACTAAACAAAACAAACTCATTGATCCTGGCAATCATCTCCCAAGGTGTAAATTTGTGCAAATTCTCACAGTAAATCCCCTCAAGGGTGTGTGGACACAGGCTAGGGTTTTCAGTGAAAGGGACAGCAGGGTGAGGCTGGCTGAACTGGGAGAATAGTTGAGTTGTGAAGACCTCAGCTATGTCCATCATGGAGGCTAGGAGCATAAGATCTAGGGCCTTGGAGAGGGGCTGCAAGAAAATGATTGAGCCTGAGAGAGAGGCAGCATCTTTGAATATGGTCATGGAGGCAGTGCAAGGCCAGACCTAGGATGGTGGTGAGAGGAGCAGCAGCAGGCAGGGAAATGGAATATTTCCAGGAGCAGAAAGCTGCTGGCTTCAGACATATTCTGGGCTTGGACCAGACTGGAACAACATGGGGTCATAAAGTGAACCTTTACTTATCCATGAAATAGAGCTATAAAAGACTGTGGGTAGGTTGTTAGTAGGAAGTGACTCTCCTGTAGAGGAAAGGGCAGAATACACAGTCTCCATAAATACTTCATAAATACTTGCTGCTTTCTGGTCAAGCAGAAGAGCTCTGACTGTTGTACTTCTCACTACTGGGGAATGCTAGGTTGTGCTTTGCCTGGGATCCCCCAGCAGCAGAGCCCCAGACTAGCCTTCCAAGAGCTTCTATACCTCACAGAGGGCTTGTTTGCATGCTGGTTAGAAAGTGATTGGCAGGGCCGGAGAGAGCACAGCGGCGTTTGCCTTGCAAGCAGCCAACTCAGGACCTAAGGTGGTTGGTTCAAATCCCAGCATCCCATATGGTCCCCAGTGCCTGCAAGGAGCCATTTCTGAGCAGATAGCCAGCAGTAACCCCTGCGCACCGCCTGGTGTGACCCCAAAACAAAACAAACAAATAAAAAATAAAATAAAATAAAAAAACAAAAAAGAAAGTGATTGGCTCAGGGGTGGAATGTTGTGGTCCCAGCAATTAAATATTTAGTTTGCAACGCTCAGAGGCTATTCCTGGCTCTGAGCTCAAGTGAGACCCTGATGGTGCTGGTGGTGACATTTGCAGTGTTAGGAATTTTGACTGAGCCCACCAGATGCAAGGCAAACACTTAGTTGAACCCCTGTAAGCAGAAGTAGCCATGAAGAGAAGAACCTTAGCCAGTGGTCCTAAGGATCATGATGACTGGCGTCAGACTTTATGATTGGAGAAAGGAAGGGGGAACCAATAATATCTTAAGACCTCCTTCTAGAACATACATTTCTGTACACCAGACAGAGAAGAGAAGGAAAATTGAAGAGTGGCTCTAAGGAAAGCTGATGCTCCTGCTATAGAAGTTGAATGTGGTGGTTGGGGTGACAGGTGCATCTAGACCTTAATTCTCCCACAGTCTTGGGAGTACACCTCTGGCAGTCTCTTTCCAGATGTGGCCAACAGAGGGCAGGGCCAGGCCAGCAGTTCCCAGGTGGGCGCACTCACTCCTGAGCCAGCACTCCCCAGGCACAGATTCTTGGCTTCTCTGTGCAGGACCAGCAAGCCAGGCGTGGCCGCCCTGCACACATCTCCCTTGCAGAGCAGAGCTCTTGCCTCAAGGACACTGCACACATCTCCCTTGCAGAGCAGAGCTCTTGCCTCAGGACAGGGCTTGATACCCCATTCTGCCCAGGAAACACAAGGACAGACTAAACCTGTGGGGCTTGATCACAAGGAAATACCACTTGCTGAATATCATACAGTTGTTAAGTGGCAATCCTGGGTGCTGACTCCAGTCCATCGAATGGCAAAGCTATCTCTCACCAAAGTGGCTGTTCTGACCAGGAGCTTTGGGATGTACCTGCTGAGGGGGCACCTGATACCTGCCTACTATAGTCCCATTGCTCCCCCCAGTGTCCAGAGTTGTGACCGCCTCCAGGGCATCTCTTTTCTCATGTCCCACCGCGGTAGAGGCCACCCTATAAGAAAAGGGCGAAATTGAGCCAGAGAAATAGCACAGCTGTAGGGCGTTTGCTTTGCACGTAGCCAACCTGGACAAACCTGGGTTTGATCCCCAGCACCCTATATGATACCCTGAGAAACTAAGTGGCAATTTCTGAGTGCAGAGCCAGGAGTAACCCCTGAGCACCACCAGATGTAACCCCAAAACAAACAAAAAAGAAAAGGGTGAAAGAATGCTGTGGACTGGGCTCTAGTGATGGAGCACATGCCCAGCCCATTCAAGGCCCTGGGTTCGATCCCTACCACTGCATGACCCTCCAAACACAGACAGACATAGTTTAAGTGACCATGTTACAAGTGGCCTAGGGTGTTTCTGGAATCCTCAGGGCTCACTACCAGGATGACCATTACCAGGTATTACCTCCACTTCCCACTCCCCATGTGGGTGTTGCCACTAAGTAAAGTGGGGAATACAAGACAAAGGTAACCCCCTGGTTGCTCCCCATCCCTATGCTCCCATCTGGAAAAGCTTCCATGATGGCACTGACTGCCTCTCTTTTTTCCTGGACTCGCTCTTAGACTTTACTTGCCTATAGAAACAGAAAGCCCCCCTTTTCACTCCTCCCATGCCTTTTTTTTTTTTTTACCCTGTCATGCACTTTCTTTCTCTTGGTGCAGGATGGAGAGCACTGACCTACCTGGGTGTGAGAATCACCTGGGGCCTTGCCAAGCATCTCAACTTCCTTGCTGTTTCCTGAGATGGGAGCTTACAGTCCTGGGAGACAATGTGTTTCTGTTTTGCTTTTTGTTTTGGGTCACACCCGGCAGCGCCCAGGGCTTGCTCCTGGCTCTACTCTCAGAAATTGCCCCTGCCAGGCTTAGGGGACCATATGGAATGCCGGGATTCAAACCACTGTCCTTCTGCATGCAAGGCAAATGCCTCACCTCCATGCTATCTCTCTGACCCCAAGACAATGTTTTTATTTTAAAATTTATTTAGATAGAGAACTGTGATTACATAATTATCAATATTTGCCCTTTAGGCATATATTTCAGCATCAATTCCACCACTATCCCAACACAATCCCAGTGTCAACTCCCATCACTAGTGCTCCCATATTCCATCATCCCTCACCCCACCCCTACCCCATACCTGCCATCTTGACAGGTATATTACAAAGTTTGGTGGTTGCAGCTTAGATCTCAAGTTTTCAGTGTTATTGACTGTGCTTTGAATGTGTAGCTAGACCACTCTCACACATCCCCAATAAACAGAAGCCCTAACTCCTGCCCCATTACTTCTCCTCCTTATCTTCCTTCCTGCCCTGATTTATTTCCTTTTCTGTCCTTTTTCCCTAAGCTCTGGGGTCAAAGTGATCGAGGCACCCCCCACTTGCTACATAGCATTTCATCATCGAGTTATTCTATATACCACAGATAAGTTATGTCATACTGTGTTTATCTTTTTTCTGTCTTATTTTACTCAACTCAAACTTTTTAAACAGGGGGCCAGTTCACTGTCCTTCAGACTGTTGGAGGGCCAGATTATAGTAAAAACAAAAATTATGAACAAATTTCTATGCACACTGCATATATCTTATTTAGAAGTGAAGAAACAAAATGGGAATAAATACAATATGTGGCCCGTGGGCCGTAGTTTGAAGACCCCTGCTCAACATGATGTCTTCTAGTTCCAAACAGGTCGCAGGAAATTGCATGATTTCATCTTTTGGAGACAGATGTTTTATGTTATTTTGGCTTAGGGCCATACCTGGCTGTGCTTAGGGCTATCTCCTGGCTCTGCACTGAGGGGTCATTCCTGGTGATGCTCAGATGACTGGGTGATGCTGGGTATTGAACCCAGTGTGAAATGCAAGAAAAATAAACAAGTATCCAGAGGTCCCCTCAAGGTGATGAGTTTGGAAAGTATAATCTCAGACCACAGAGGGTACATTGAGTCCTCTAGTTACCCAGAGCCAGGAGTAGTGGCTATGAGGTAGCTATTAACCAGCCACCAAGAAGACATAGAAGCCAATCTTAAGTCCCATGATTGAGGTTTGCAGCATTCTCAATCCTCACCCCCACCTGTTTCATTGGGTTCCCTGCCATATCCTGGACTCAACCTGTTAAGGTGCAACCCCCAAAGGTTATAAAACATAACTACCTTAAATGGTGGAGGGGAGGGAAAGTTGAGCACTTTTATGATGCTGAGGTGAGGGAACTATATACACTAAGACCTTAAATGTCAACACTATTATGAGCATAGCTTAAACTAGAATACATCTTATTGTTATTGTTTTGTTCTTTTGGGGGGCACACTCACTGGTGCTCAGGGATGTGGCTTTGCACTTAGGGATCCCTCCTGGTGGTGTTAGGAATGCTGAGATTTAAACCTGGGTGGCCAAATTTGGTGCTGGGTTGGCCAAGTGCAAGGCAAGCACCCTACTCACTGTACTATCTCCTGTGCCCCTAAACTATAATATATTAAAAAATTATGAATAAAAATTTAAAGAAGCTTGCATGATAAAAAAATATTTTAGTCTCTCTTTCTTCTCTCATGATTAAAAATAGTTTACTCTCTTTTTCTTTCTCGTCACACTCCAGCAATGCTCAGGGGTTACTCCTGACTCTGCACTCAGAAATCACTCTTGGCAGGCTCAGGGGACCATATGGGATGCCAGGATTCGAACCACCGTCGTTCTGCATGAAAGGCAAACGTTCTACCTCGATGCTATCTCTCCACCCACTGTGGGTTCTTTCCAGGAAATAAATGAGCACCAAGATTTCTCTGGAAAGGCACATTGAACCCAGCCCTCTGGTGAGAGCCCAGAGAAGCTCATATCCCACCCTGCACTGCCACCTGCTGGCCGATGGAGATGCGGCAGCTCGTGGATACGCAAGAAGGCTCTCCGGGGAACACTCACTTCCCAGCTTGACTTTTATTGCCTCTTAGCATCAGATCAGCACTCCAATCCTCTTCCTTTACTCATCCTTGCTGTGTGAGGACCACCATGAAACCACCTCAAAGACTGGAGACATATTACAGGGCTAGGACCCTTGCCTTGCCCTTGGCCAGTCCAGCATCAAATTTGGTCCCAGGAGCCCTACCAGGAGTGATTGGTGAGCATAGAGCCAGGAGTCAGCCCTGAGCACCACCGAGTGTGGCAAAAATAATAATAAAAATCAAATATGTTTTTACTTTATATTGCTACTATTGTGACTTGTATATGCTAAATCATTCATACACCTGGGAGAAATTCCATTTGAGCATGGTGTATGTTTCTTTTAGTTCATTCCTGGAATTGGTTAATTGTTAATAAAATAAATGTTAACAAAGTAATGATTAATAAAACCAAAATAAATGTTAACAAAGTAATGATTAATAAAACCATTCAGACAAAGTTTTATGCTGTGTGCATTCACCATAATAAAACATGCTGAAAAAATATAGGCTAGTTAAAACAAAGAAGTTGTGACAATGATCATAGGAAATGGAAAAGAACTGTGTGCTGAATGAAGGTAAGTAAAATGCATAATACCTTTTCAGCAACAGTATTGCAAACCATGGTGCATAAAAGGAAAAAGGGGTATACAAGAGAGAGCAAAAAGAGAGAAGGGAGGGAAAGAGGGAGAGAGAGAAAGAGAGAGAGATCTGAGTTTCTGCCATAGAGACAGGATGGGTTGGTGGGGAGCAGAAGGGAGCGGTAACTGGGGACATTGCTGGTGGAAAGTATACCCTGGTGAAGGAATGGGTGTTGGAACATCGTATGAAAATTAACCATCAACATCTTTGTTACTGTGTGGTTGTTAATGGTGATTCAATTAAATATATATAGTTGTGACACCCACCAAGAGTGAAAAAGAGGCTGCTAACTTCCCATTTAGAGATGAGCTGCAGAGCTGTAGATGAAACCTGGAATGGATTGTATCAGGTAAGCAGGTCACCTAGATACAGCCAGAGCCCAGACCTACACTTCAACTGGCATCATCAGCAGGCTCTGATCAAGCTGAGCACCTACATGTTTGAAGCTGGACAGTCAAAAGCCCAGAGTATTAGTGGAAGAGGAAGAGGCAGGCCAGAGTTCCCTCAGAACCCCAACGAAAGAGAGCACCAACTGTTGAAAGAATTGCAGAGCAGAGAGACAGGACTTTGGGGGCACTTGAGCCTTCAGGACTCCAGTGAACCCCTTCCCAAGACAGAGAAAGACCCACAGAGCTGCCTGGAACTGGGTCTTGAACTTGATTGAACACTACAGCCAGTTGAGCAGCTTTGACATGGCAGACTAACCTCCCCCAAACCCCCACCGCTTGCTGACTCAGTCTAAGCTGCAGGAATCACAGGGTTACAGACAGAGGCTGAGGGTTCAGCAGAAAATACTCTGAGGTTGCAAGCACTGAGATCCAAGTGGTGAAAGGACAGGATTTAGGAGATCTGCAGGTCTTGGGCCCTTGAATAATTATTCACTTCAACCCCACAGAGGCCACGCTAGCAGCTACTTAGCAGGTCTAAAGATGCCAGATCTTTGGTCCCAGCATCTAGGTCACTAACCTGCCGATGTGAGCAGCCTTTTGAAAAGTCTTTTTTGGGCCACCACCAAGTGCTGAGAAAGCAGTGAGGTCCAGCTCCAGGACTGCTGGGCCATAGCTCAGATTATCCACCTCCCTGCTAAGGGGATCAGGCACCCACTCATCATCTGGCTGAAGTGTCAAGAATTTCCTCTCCTGAGGAAAGTAACTTGTCTTTTCTACTTTATAACCAATGATTGCATTATTCATCACCCATGTCTGTTCTGCTTACTAGGGAGAAGTGACTACTCTCTAACTCTATAACATACTATTGAGCCCAGGGACTGGAAGAGGGGGCTTGGAGCCCCTAAAAGCCCCCTGAAAGTGGTCCTCCTACATGCATATCTGCAGTCAGGACTCAGGGATGAGGCTAGGGGTGGAACCAAGCAAAGAGAGGAAAGAGGGGAGGAAGGAAGGGAAGGAATGAAGGAAGGGAAAGGAGGATGGGTTCAGCTCCAGGAATCCTCCCAAAAGCTTCTTCCTCTTCACCTCAATATATTCAGGGTGAGGGGTCCTAGCTGAATCCTGTTCCCAAGTTGGGTAGCTTCAGCAAGTTTCTTTATTATTAATTTTGCTTACCATTAATTACTAATTAATAATCACCACCATAATTAGTTATTAATATTATTTTGAATCACCGTGAGAGTTACAAAGTTGTTCATGCTTGAGTTTCAGTTATATGATGTCCAACACCCATCCCTACACCAGTGCACATTTCCTGAAACCAATGTCCCCAGGTTGCTTCCGCCCTCCCCCTGGCCTTCCTGCTGCCTGCATCTATGGCAGACATTGTTCTTTCTCTCTGTTTCTATCTCTGTCTCTGTTTCTGATTCTCCCTCCCTCTTTCCCTCCCTCCCTCCCTCCTCCCTCCTAACCTCCCTCCCTCCTTCTTCTCTCCCTCTCTCTCTTTCTCTCTCTCTCTCTCTTTCAGTGAGTTTCTTAATCTCTGTGCTTCTGATGAAACAAGGTAGAGTTGTGGAAAGCACTCAGTGCACTAATCCATTGAACACTGTAATTACCTCATCATTGTCATCATGATGATTAATATTGAAAGCATTAATTAATCTTAATTATATGTTCAGTGAATAAACATATTGATAATATCCCACACAAGCATTACTATTCATTTTCATGAATACTATTAATTATCAATAGCATGACTGTAGTTGTTAATGAGCCCCTTGCCACCAAGTCATTTCTCCAGCCTCTCATACTTATTCATTTTCCACACAGCAACCAGGACACCTTCCCCAGGAAGCAGCTTGTTCACTGCCCACTGGCAGCAGAGTCTATACTACAGATTCCCTTCATCTTTCCTTACTCCAGCAACACTCCAGAGTGGTTCCAAGTACATGTGCACGCCCCTTCCCTGAGTTGCACGTATTGACTATGGAATCGCTGCTTCTTCCTAGACTCATAAGCTCTCCTGTGTCCTTCACTCAGCTCAGTGGCAGGGCTCCCAGAACATGCACACCTGGGTGCTCGGGCTCTCCACAAACCTGAGACTTGCCATGTGAGCACCTTGAGGGGACCCAGATTCTGAACTCAGCTGGACACAAAAGTTTAGGGGTGAGTCATTGCCGCCTGTGTTCTCCTGTGACAATTTTTCCATTTATGTTTTTTTAAAAGCATTTTTAGTGAAATACTGGGATTTACAATACTGTTTATCAGACTGTCTGTCCCTACATCATTCCATCTCATATTTGGGATAAATTTCTTTTTAAAATTTTTTAACTTTATTTTTTCAAATTATGGAGTGGTGGCATCCTCTTACATTGGTGAATGGAACTAACCTCCAGGCACTTCACATTATAAATGATAAATTGATAAAGTAAACTTTTTTCAAAAACACTTTATATGGGTTTATATGTTTTATAATTTATTATTGTGAATAATTCTCTTTTTTTTTTGTTTTTTTTTGTTTTTGGACCATACCCGGTGACACTCAGAAGTTACTCCTGGCTATGTGCTCAAAAATTGCTTCTGGCTTGGGAGAACATATGGGATGTTGGAAATCAAAGTGAGGTCTGTCCAGGTCAGCCATGTACAAGGCAAATACCCTACCACCGAGTTATCACTCTGGTCCTTCTTGTGAATAATTCTGTTCTAATGCATTTTTAATATTTATGTGAAAAATTATTTTTTGTTTTGATTGGGCCCATACCCAGAGATGCTTAGGGCATTCTCCTGTCTTTGTGTTCAAGAATTGCTTTTGGTGGTACTTGAGGATCAAATTCATCTTTGCCACATGCAAAAAGAGTACCTTAACTCCTATACTATCTGTTTTTCTGGGGGACTTTAAATCTGGGTAGAACCTCCAGGATCTTTTTGTCATCCAGCAATTGCACAACCCTTGAAGTCAGCATAGTCAGGAGACCCCTCCCCAGAAGGAGCAGAAGGGGCTCCACTGAAGACCAGGGCCAGGATTATTTTGGCTCTAGGCTGAAAAATCCTGCTGGGAGACACCAGCCAGCCACATAGCAGAGATCCTTCGTCAATGCAGACCAGATTTAGGATTGTCACTTGTCCCCTATGCAGACCTCTTCATCAGGCCCACACAGCCTTTTGTTTTCAGCCTTTATTGCTCCATTGCCTGGCACCCCACAACCACCCTAAAAAGGGACCCTCTCCCTAAGAAGGCTCAAACTTGACCTTCATCCATCCGTGAGTTTTCTTTGTCTGCGGTGATGTTCCCCCACCCCATGTTTCTGCTTATCTCTCAAGACTGCAAAAAAGGAGGAGATAAATGGGGAGCCATTTCTCTGTGTTTGCCCTCACAAGAGGCACTTAAGGGCCCCACATTTATTCTGTGGACCTTTTCATGTCCTCCATGTCCCTGAAAGGTCTTTTCTCCCTCAGGCTGGGGGTCTCCCCCACCTTCACGCTTCTCCAGTCTCTAACCCATCTACACCCCTCAAAACATTGACCTTGACTCTGCTTCATCTTTGACTGAGATTCACCCCAAACCAGTATGTCCCACACAAATGGGATGCCACTGTGTTTTCTAGCACTCATATTGATTTTATATTTTAGTGAAGTAATGCTGGTTGATAACATTATATTAGTTTCAGACTCTCAGCACTCTGAACTTGTCTGTCCTCTGTGATTCTGATTTCCATTCATCTTTGGACCATGAATGCCTTTGACGTGATTATCCCTGCCTCAGCCCCTGCTTTCTACTAACTACTCTTTAGTTCCTAAAATATAAGAATTTTTTGGAGCTACAGAGATAGTACAGGAGTAGAGCACTTGCCTTGCATGCAGCTGACCCAAATTAGGTCTCCAGCATGCCATAAGTCTCCAAGGTCACCAGAAATTATCCTTCTGTTCTGGCAAGTAAGGCCTGAGCACCATCAGGTATGGGCCCAAAACAAACCAAATCTACAAAAATTTATTTTCAGCATAGCCACAAGATATACATGACTCAGCCATAGGACATAAACATCTGTGAATTAGGGGCCAACGTGGTGGTGCAGTGGTAGGGCGTTTTTGCCTTGCATGCACCTGACCTAGGATGGACTGAGGTTCGATACTCTGGAGTCCTGTATGGTCCCCTGAACCAGGGGCAATTTTTGAGCGCATAGCCAGGATTAACCCTTGAGCATCACTGGGTGTGGCCCCAAATCAAACAAACAAACAAAAAATCCTGTGAATGAGGGGCCTTTGTTCAATTTCTGGTATCACACACACAAAAATAGTCTTGGGTTGTTTTATTTATTTTATTTCCTTTGTCTACCAGAAAGAATGAAACAGTACTGTTTATCTTTCTTCCTTCTGATTTATTTCACTAGTGCAAACTTTCCTGTTTCATTCACAGTTGTTATAGTGGCAGGGTTGAAAAATTTTTTTTAAAGTAGTGGTATCCCTAATTTCAGAAACATAGGTATTTTATGGAGGGAGACTCCCAAGCAATGCTCAGAAGGTCCAAGAGCCCCACAAGCAATTTTCTACCAACTAGGACCTGTAACATTGCTCAGGCCCTGATACATCCAAGACACCAGGATAGCCCAGTGGTTCTGAGGCCTCTAGAGTCACATCTGGTGGTGGTTCTCAGGGGACTGAGTGATGCCAGGAATTAAACCTACGTCAGGAACATGCCAGGAATGAGCGCTATACTCTCTATGATCTCTAGTACCCAAGAAACATATTTTATTTAGTGGATCATATCACTAATTACAGTGACCTGCTGACACTATAAACAATCAGGAGAAGCCCTCCCTGCAGGAATAGGAGCTCTGGAACTCAGTGCCTGTTACTGAATGTGCTGCCTGTGTGTCCTGGCCCTAGTGCCACTGCTTGGTCATCACCCTGGGTAGACAGCCTACACCTAAAAGCACAATCTGCATGTCTTCTGGTACACTGTGCTGCCTGGAAGAAGTCTTCATTTTTTTCTCTGTTAATGGTGCTAATAAGACTACCCGCCTCAGAGGGGACTGGGGATAGTATAAGCATGTATGAGGGACCAGGATTTGACTCAGTGGTCAAGTGTTTCACATGTGGGATCCCTGGAGTCTATCACTGCACCAAAATACAAAAACAAGCATGGTCATGGGAGAGTGTCTGAGAACAAGGCAGTATGCCAAACACTGAGCACTATCTGGGATGCTGCTTTTGAAGTGGCTTTTCTTGTCCAGTGTACTCAGATTGCTGTCCCTTGCAGACCAGGTCTGTGTGCTGAGGTCACAGGACAGGGTGAGCCGGCCACCTGGGAGAAGGAACTGGCATAGCATATTTGTCTGTAAACCCAGGGAAGCTTTTCGCTGTGCTCCTCCCTGTTCAGATGCTCTGAAGTCGCAGTCCTGCAAGGGGAGAGGAGATTCCAGGAGGGCCGCTGGAGCTGGAAAGCCTCACCGCGCTCCTGTCTGTAAGGCAGAGAATGAACAGTAGGTGGCGATATTGAGCCATGTTCAGCTTCCAACTCTTGCCGCTTCCTTGTGCCCCTCTGACCTTCAAACTCCCCCAGAATCTCCGCTGTCGCAAGATTCCAAGGACATGGACCGAAGTTACAGTACTGTGGGTAGGGAGCTGGCTTTGCGCACAAATGACCTGGGTTCAATTTCCAGGATCCCAAGCCAACCAGGAGTGCATAGCCAGGAGCACTGTTGGGTATGCCTTCCTCAAAACTCCCGAGACTATCCCCAAGATCAGAAGCCTCTCCAATTTCCAGTTACCCCTGGATCCCATATCTCCCAAAACTCTTACATTACTCCAGACACTAGATCTTAAATCTCATAATATCCCAGGATCTTCACACCCTGACCCTCAGACATTTTAAAGCTTCATAAAGTCCTACCTCATCTAATCCTCAGACTCACCTAATTCACTATATCCTTAAACCCCTATAGTCTATCACACACCCCTGAGAACTGTCCCTTGCCATGTGACTTCTCTAGATTCTTTGAGCCCCAGTATTCTGAGAATGATCATTCCTGATCTCTCAACCTCTAGATGCCTTTGGGCTCCAGCCCTCACATCCTTGCAAACAGCTGTAGAGATCCAGTTTATAGCCTGTCTAGGCTTACTAGACACTCCATATTCCTATGCCAAGACCCAAGTCTCCTGACTATCCCCACTTCCACCCAGCAATCTTTGTGGGAGCTTTATGTGGGACAGTGGGTGCTGACACTTCTGCCCTGGACACATAGCCTTTGCCTTTCCTCGATGAGAGAAAACACTGCAGCTCAACCTGCCCCTACAGCCTGGCTCTCCTCTTGCAAAGATGAAGAAATCCAAGGCTAAGGAAGGCAAGAGGGAAGTGCTAAACTTTGCACATGTGAAACTAGAAGCCAGGTCTCAGATACCTGCCCCACAGCACCGTGCAGAGAGATTCTCCATGACCATTGGCTTTGCTTTTAGCTCTGAGTTATGCAGCCTCACCGCCAGGTCCCACCCCACCCAGTTGACCCCTCCAGGGCCCCACGTGGGGCCTCTCTAGCTTTCTGGGATCGAATAATCACAGCACCACCCAATTTTACCCCATCTGCAAATTTAATTAACAAGCTGTTTATCTTCCTGGCTGAGCGATTAATAAAGGTGTCAGGCAGAACATGGCCCTCCGACACAGCTCCCGGCAAAGACCTAAGAATGCTCTGTTCCTGCTTCAGGGTCTAGCCATTCATCAGGGGCCCGGGCTGGATGTGCCTGCAAGGACCAGCAAAGGGGAGAAGAAAGAGGAGGCGAAAGTCAATTCAGGTTTCCATGGATTCACTCAGGTAGGGACTTGGCTCAGCTTCTCATCAGGTGAGTGCCCAAACCCCAATTGTCCTGTGCATTGGGGCATTGCCATTCAACCACATCACCTGGAAATTATTCCATCAGAATAGTGGGCATCTGGGGCAGAGAGGCAAGGCACAGACTGAGGCCACCTTTGCCCATTAGACAAATGCAGTTGATCAAGTGAACTGCTTGCTACACTTTTCCCTCTTGGGACAGTGTGTAGTTATCTGGTCTGGTGGGAGCAAAGGGTTGTAGTGTTTCAGGGACGAATCAAGACCAGGCATCAGCTTGACCCTTGAAAGGGCTTCCCACTAGTTCAAGATGAAGCGTGAAGATGGCAGCTACCATCTCTTGTGCCCTTATAGTTTTGTTCTTGTTGTTGTGTTGTGCTTTATTGTTTTGGGCTTTTGGACTATATCAGGTGATACTGGGGCCTACTCCAGTTTCTAAGATTGAGGATAATTCCCTGTGGTGCTCAGGGGAGCCTAAAATGCTGGGGATTGGAGGGGGGAATTGACCTCATGCAAGGAAAGTGCCTAAACACTGCAGTATCTCTCCAACCTGAGTTCTGCTTTTGCCCGGCAGCTGCTTTGTGATTTTGTGATAAGAAGAGTCAGCACTGATTTTGGTTAAAGCTGTGAAGGACATGCTCATTTCCTCCATGGGACTGAGAGTATTGCCACCTAGACGTGTCAAGGTAACATCCAATTTACTCAGTTCTTGCCTTCTACCAGTGAGAAAATGAGGTCTTAAGAGGTGAACATGGGTAAGATAGACAGAACAAGGTTCAGACATCTGAACATGCAGACATCTTTCATGCAGACAACCCTGATCTGCAACCCCACCTCTCTCACTACATAGGGACCCCCAAGTCCTACCAGGAGTGATCCCTGGACACAAAACCAGGAGTAATCTCTTAGTACTACTGGGTATACCCCTCTAGTTGACAAGAAACAAGGAAAGAGGAACATGGTCTGTGTAAAGTAGATGAAACTATATCCCTGAGCTTCATGATCATGACCTATCTGTAGCTTGATCTTCACCAGGGAATAAACCTTCAACCCTGGTTCCTTATTCTGGCACAGGCATACTCTGGGAATGCCCAATGGGGATACACACATACACTCAGGCACTCAAACACACATTCAGATGATCACAGAAAAGGCCCATCACAGCCCACATCCATTTGTTCTGGGGTACTTTCTCTCATCTTCACTCTCACTCTCAGCCCCCAGCAACTTTTCATTTTACAGATCCTCAGCTAAAAGATTTGTTCCTGACATCACTGAGAAAAGAGTAAGATAATGAATAGAGAACAAGCTTTCTGCTGCCTTGCATTCCTCCTGTGGCCATGTCTTCTACTGTTCATGCAGGTAAAACAGAAACACAGGGGGCCAGAGAGACAATATAGTGCATAGGATCCTTACATTACATATGGCCAACTGGGGTTCTATCCCTCACATTCCATATAGTCCCCCAAGCACTGCCAGGAGTGATTCCTGAGTACAGAGCCAGGTGTGGTCCCAAACTCAGAAAAAATAATTTGTTAATTAATTTAATAATTAATTTATTAATTTAAAAAAGACTACACATAGCCTATGGTACCCACTTCTCTCTGTACCCCAATATGACAACCAACTGTTGTTCCTTTTATGTTCTGGTCACACCACATAAGTCTGCTTGTCTGGTTCCTTCCCATGTCTGAACTTGGAATAATTTTTTGTTTGTTTGTTTGTTTTGGGGGCCACACCATGTGGTGCTCAGTATTTATGCCTGGCTCTAGGCTAAGGAATCACTCCTGGTGGGTTCAGGGGACCATATGGGATGCCAAGATCAAACCCAGGTTGGTGTGTACAAGGCAAATGCCCTGTGCTATAGCTCCAGCCTCTGAACTCAAATAGTTTTAAGGGCTCTATCCAAATACTTCTCACTCTTTTCCACCCAGTCTACAGTTCTTCCTCACCCAATGGCTCCACATGTATGTCTTCATGTTCCCAAACTACAGATAGATAAAGACATATACAGCCTTGTGTAGCTTCTCTTTGTCGGTGGGGGCAGGAGCTAGTGGACGAATGGTGCATTCAGCAGACCCTGTAGGTCAGTCACCCTGGGAGGCCAACTCAGTAGGCATCTCAGTTTCTTCACCCTTCCTCTAGCAATATTCCTGACTTCTAGAACTAGCCATTGTCTTAGCTCTCAGTATTCAGGGGAGTCAAGGTCAAGTCCACACTCAGGACCCCTTGGGTGAGGGCCTACTGCCCACATGTGAGCGGCATATTTTGCTGGAAGTCTTCAGTTGGGAGCTTTTTGATCCAGATCACTCTTCTTTTTTTTTTTTTCCTACCTAATTTTTGTTATAACCCAGTGACTTACCAAATTGTTCATAATATATTCGTTTCAGGCACTAAATGTTTAAACACTAACTAGTCCCTCCATCACAGTGTGACCTTCCCTTCACCAGTGTCTTCGATCTGCCACCCACCACTATTAGTTTGCCTCCTGCAGGCCCAGATTCCCTTCATATTGTTTATTACAGCATAAAGGGAAATGCAGTGATCAAAACTTAGATCGACACAGGTCAATTTGAAATGATAGTCTCATCTCTTGCAAGAAGCCCCCTGGGAGGCAGGCAGGATTGGGACTTGTTGGGTGGGGATGGGAGGAGGAAACTGAGTTCTTGGGAAGGCTCTGATTTCTGATGGGTGCTGGCAGCCTGCCCAAAGGTGGGAGTTTTATTCAGGAGAGACAGGCAGGAGATGCGAAGTTACCTCAGACAGAGTAGGAAAGGAAAAGGGAGAAGAGGGGTGTCAGCGTGGCCGGGGGAGGTACAAGTGGCCCAAGGTCCAGGGTGCGAGATTTTGCAAGCACAGAGGCTCAGCAGGTTGGGGGGACTTTTGCCAGTCCTGTTCCCGAAAAAAAACGCAGAAGACAGGGAGAAGGCAAGCAAGACCGAAGCGCCTCTCACTTGGGCCAGCAGCCGCTATCTTTTCTGGTTAAGCGGCGACAAGAGGAAGCGGCCAGGAGAAAGAAGATTTAGCCTTGCAAACGGGCAGCGAGAGGTTCTGGGGGACAGGCCGCCCTTCCAACGACTCATTTGCATTTCAAACAGCCGGTTTGTTTTATCTCCTCATTAGCATACTCACCCTGTGCAGAAAAGCAGTCCCTTAAACGAGACTTGGCTCCGGGGCTCGCTCCTCCTTTAAATATTTTTAAAGTGCATGATTAATACAGTTGCCCGCCGCTGCCTGGGACTGTGCTGGGGGTCAGGGGGGGGCAGGTAAATGAAAGAAGATGGGTGCACCCCGTGCTGACTGGCTGATTAATCACGGCTCCTTTCTTATAAATCACGCCGATGGCAGGAGCGGAACCTCGCAAAGGAGCTGTGGAGACTTGTCGATAGTCCCGCTTCCACCCTGCACCCTAGGTTCAAGAGGGGCTATGAGCGCAGGGGAGACTGGAAGTCTGGTCTCAGCTTGGCTTTTCAGGAGCTAACAAGTGCAACGCAGAATTTGCTCAGCTCCAAGTCAGCCAACAAGCGCATTTTGCAGCGAGGAATGCGACTGCTGAAGGCTGCTTGCAGGGCACTCCGTCCCACTCTGGAGTCTGCCCCTCACTTATTTACTCCCTTTTCCCCGCTCCAAGGCTCAGAAATGAAGGTACTGTATAGCTGGCTGGGCGGTCCACATGACTCTGCAGATGCCAGCTTCCTTCCAGAACCTTGCTTCCAGAGTCAGCCAGGAGCCAAGCCAGGCAGGAGGTCCCTTGTCTAGGGAAGAGACCTGCTCGCACTTTTAAAAGGCCCAAAGGTTGAACCAAAGAGGGTGTCTGGACCTTGGTCTCTGAACTTTCCCTGTAGGGGTACAGGTGTGTGTGTGGGAGGGGGCTGTATTTATTGCTTTAGTCCAGCTGAATTAATTCCATTGCCCAGAAACACTTCCCCTGAATAGCTGGGATTAGAGCGTGTGCCATTTGAAATCAGAAGGGGAACAGCATCCATATCCTTTTAGCTTGAGTTCACCCTGGAACTCTGAATGCTGCTGATCTGCAAAGGCTAGATTAGGCCATGGTCACCTCTGGTTCATGCCATAGCTTCCTTGAGCCTGCCTGACTCCTGTGCCAGATGTGTGCTCAGGTCCATGGAGAAGGTGCAGGCTTCTCCCTTGGGTTGCCCCAACATTAATGGCTAGAAGCTGCACAGAGCTACTTGGGGATGGGTCTTTCTTGTTAGGGGATGTCCCAGTTGATGTACAGAGGCTCTACCAGTCCCTGCATGCCCCTCTCTTGCTCCCCACATGTTGCAAGCTCAGGAAACAAACAGGCTTGAAGAAAGAACTGAAGGACCAGGAGGCTGGGCTGGGAGAGTTGATGATGCCTTTAAAAGAAGGCTAAGTTGGGTGACACATTATGAATGAGGAGACTTCAGGAAAGTGTGCCTCAGGGAAATGGAGGGGGCAGATCTCACAAAAAGGGACTGGGGCATGGGGCATAGGGCCGGCCAACTGCACTTCCTGTCCACCCTGAAAACTAGTTCAGTTAAACTGCGATTTTCCTCCCCTGCAGCAGGGGACTGACAGTCTGCAGCGGTAAAGGAAACACAGCACTGTCATAGAACGCCCCTGCTGCCAGTCTGCACGGGTTAAGGGTACTGATACTTGGCAAATCAATCTTACATCTGAAATATCTATGAGCCGGACAAGCATTACCGGGCTCGTTCTTGTTCTTCTTATCCGTAAGGGATGGAGGATGGAGAGATGGAAGGATGAAAGGTGAGGGGATGAAGATGAGACTCAGACCCCTTCCTCATGCCACTGTAAGGGCCCCACCATGCTTCTCTCGATAGAGGGACTGTTGGGCAGGTGGTTTGACATGATCTCCCCATGTCTTACCAGTTTTTGAGATTCTCCTCCAGGATTAAAAACAGCTTTTGGGGGCCTGGAGATATAATACAGAGGACGAGGAACTGCTTTGCACGAAACTGACCTGGGTTCAGTCCCTGCCATCCCATATGATCCCTTAAGCACTGCCAGGAGTAGTTTCTGAGTGCAGAGCCAGAAGTAAGCCCTGAAAATTGCCAGTTGTGGCTCAAAAACAAACAAACAAAAACATTATTTGGGTGGTAGCCAGAATATGGATGAAGTTAGGTCTGGGTTACCAGACCTAAATATATATGCCCAAGACCCAGGCCCAGGAGTGATCCCTGTACCATACATAGCTCCTCTCAGGTATAGGCCTGGAGCCCTCCTGCACTATGGGGTGGGGTGGGTGGACTGTGGCTCTGGAGGCCTTGAGCATACCCGGAATGGTTCTAGTGGTCTGCAGCACCTCAGGACCTGTGTGACACTTGCTTTTAAGGTCCATGGATTAGCTAACTACCTCCAGATGTTGTTTCTAGCTCCCAGAGCACAGCTTAGGAGACCATAGCCTCCCCCCAAATACAACAATACTCAATAGTGTTTCTCAGGCAGATTCTGAAAATAGGCTTCAATTCCATGAGATGGGCTATATGGATTCCACTTTGAATTTCAAACCTCAATGGGGAAGCTGAGAAAGTTTCAGCAGCTTCTCCTCCCATTCCCCAGCTTCCCCTTGATGCCAGCTGAGCCTGGGAAACTCATTGTCACCTCACTGGTTTTTGATTTATTTTTTGTTTTTTTGGGCCACACCTGGAAATAGTCAGGGGTTACTCCCAGTTCTATGCTCAGGAATCACTCCTAGAAAAGGTTTGGGGACCACATGGGATGCTGGGGATTGAACCCGGGTTGGTTTCATGCAGGGCAGATGCCCTACCCACTGTACTATTTCTCCAGCTCTGACCACTATTTTTTTTGTGGGATTCAGAATTCCAGCATCTCACTGTCTCTTTTGTCTATTTTATAAGATGGAAGCGATGTTCCAGGACACTGGTACTGGCTCCTACAGAGCCAGAGATAGAAAGACATTGTTGGGGATATTTAATAAACTCTGAGGACATGTGGGGAAATTGTTGACTGGGGGGTGCTAAGCAGTGAGAGAAGCCTTCTTCACATCCCCAGTAGCCCCAGGATCACACATACCTCTGCATGCCATTGTGTGAAATCCAAGGCAGGGTTCCATCCAGGGGCAGCTCATATTAAGCTCAATTAAGTTATTGACAACTCCAAGTGATACATTCTTTCCCACAGATCTCCTTCACCAAACATTCTATATTGATAGGAAAGGGAGAGCAAGGGAAGGAACAAGAGAAGAGAAGAGAAGAGAAGAGGAGAAGAAGGGAAGAGAAGAGAAGAGAAGAGGAGGAGAAGAGAAGAGAAGAGAAGAGAAGAGAAGAGAAGAGAATGGAAGAGAAGAGAAGAGAAGAGAAGAGAAGAGAAGAGAAGAGAAGAGAAGAGAAGAGAATGGAAGAGAAGAGAAGGGAAGAGAAGGGAAGGGAAGGGAAGGGAAGGGAAGAGAAGGGAAGGGAAGAGGCTGGAATGATGGTTCAGGGGTTAGGCACTCACTTTGCATGTGGACAACCTGGCTCAATTTCCAGGACCACATTGTCCCCCTAAGCACAATGGTGTGGCCCTGGAGCCCAGAACATGGCCAGGATGGCCTCAGAAACTCCTGGCACTGCAGGGTCAAAACAGTACTGCATCTTCAGATTCAGTTATTGAACAATTTGACATAATTACTAGGGGCACACCCAGACCCCCAAGTACTACCTGTGAATGCTCCCCTGCCCAAGCAACAACAACAACAAAACCCTGTTGGAGTATGCCAGCCAGCAACAATGCAGGGATAAGGGGCACCTTTCTTTGGATAGTAAACTATGCCGTCCTCATTTCCTACAATGAGCATGGATAGAAACAGAAGGGGCATAAATAGCTGGGAGAGGCCAGTGCTCAGAGGACAGAACAGTCCCCAGGGGGAGTAGACATCTGGGGTGATAGTGACTCCTGTGTGGCATTTGTACCTCTTACCTTTACCTGGTCAGATTTGTACCTCTCACCCTTGCCTGGCCAGCTGCCAACCACTCCATGGTTCCACTCCCTCTTGGAGGCCAGATGGGGTTGCTACTGTGCTTTCAGTTAGGGGGTTACTCCCTGGCTAACAGAGGGGACCAACTATGGTTACCTACCCTTGTCCATATCCCATTGCCCTCACACCCCATCACCTACATGTGATTTGAGGTCAGGCTTTTTCTTTTATTGGTTTTGATTTTGGGCTACACCCGACTGTGCTCAGTGCTTACTCCTGGCTTTGCACTTAGGAATTACTTCTGGTAGTCTTGGGAGACCATATGGAATGTCAGAGATCTACCCCAGGTAGGCAGTATACAAGTCAAATGTATTATCTGCCGTACTGTTGCTCTGGCTTCTGAGTTTTGACTCTTTCTGAGCAATCAAGCCTCATATGCTTTTTCCAGCTCTCACTCACCTCCCCACCACTCCCCCCACCAAATCTGCTTCTGTGGGTCTCCAATGCCTCATCCCATAACTTGATTTCAGAGTTCACTTATATTTCTTTTCCTTTTAATCCTGAGAAGTACAAATCACCGAGTCCTAAGGAATTGACTTAAAGATTTCTTATACCCCACACTATTTCTTGCTTCTGAGTTCTCTGTATTTTTCCCATTTTAACCTTCCATTCATTACACTAGTTTACTTGGGGGCCTCCTGTCTCCCCTCAGTTTTCCTATCATATAGTCACATCACAGGAGAGTAAAATCCTGCTTATACTTCTCTATCTACAATGACTGATGGAGACAGAGAGAAAATATGGGGTGAAGATCTTGCCTTGCATGTGGTTGATTCCAGTTTGATCCCAGGGGCCACCTGATTCTCTCCCCCAAAACTTTGGGTGTAGCCCTAGAATCCTTCCTGTGCATTGCTGAGAGTGTTCTCAGAAGCCATAGAGCATTGCTGGGGTGGCCTGGATAATCCTTAACACTGCAGGGCAGCACCACATCCTCAGATCTAGCAATGAAACATGGGCCCAGGTGACTGAGTCGACCATGCCTCAACAATATAAAGGACTGTCATGATTATTTCTTATCCTCTCACTAAAGCTTTCACAATAAGACCCAAGTTCCTTTTCCTGTGATTTGAAGACCCCTTGGGCAAGATTCTGAGTGAGAGAATGAACACTCAGTGTGCCTGTACCAGCATGTCTTATTAACCATCACACTTGACTTTGATCAGCCCAGAGCATCTCTGAAAAGTGCTCTTCACAGCAATGGACCAAAACAGCTCATCCAAGTCACTTCTAGTTCCAGCTTTAATGCTTTCTCTAACCATTCTTTAGTCCCTCCCATTCTCCTATTGCTTATCTTCATGGGCCATGTGAGGGGCCCTCTCACTGGGGTTTATTGCAGGACTGGTGATGCAGCAGGAAGTCAATGCACATACCAGAATTAGCAACAGAGAGCATTACACTTCTGTGCCTCAGAGAGCCAGGAACTCCGCAAGGAGAAACATGTGTAGGATGGGGACTTAACTAACATGTCTGGTCAAGGGAGTAAACTAATGTGAAGTGCCCTTATGAATGAAGCCTGAATCAGCCTGGCTTCAAGGTCTCCTACCTTGTTCACACTCCATAGTAGAGCTCCCCATGAAGACCAAGAAAGTTGGGGCACAAGTAGACCCAGACACTAGATCCACCAAGCAGAGCAGGGAGGTGGGACTGAAGGGCCTTAGGATGCTGGCAGACCAATGCCACAGAGAGGGCCACAGTTCTACCTCCAGGGTCACTTGTGCCCTTGCCTGAATGTATCTCTCACCAGCTCTATTTAACAAACCCACATCCCTGCCAACCCTAGTGCTCTCTTGTTCTCTCTTTTATTTTTTTCTCTCTCCTTTTCTCTTTCTTTTTATTTTTATATCTTCCTTCCTTTTTTTTTTGTTTTTTTTTTTTGGGGGGGTCACACCCATTTGTGCTCATGGGTCACTCCTGCTCCTGACCAGCTTGGGGGAACCATATGGGATGCCGGGAATCTAAACAGGGCCTGTCCTGTGTTGGTCACGTGCAAGGCAAATGCACGACCACTGTGCTATCACTCCAGCCACTCTTCCTTTTTTCTTTCCTTCCTTTCCTCCTTCCTCCCTCCCTTCCTCTTTCCTTTTTCCTCCCTCCCACTTCCCTCCTTCCTTCCTCCCTTCCTCTTCTTTCCTCCCTCCCTACCTCTTTCCTCCTTCCTCCCTCCCTTCCTCTTCTTTCCTTCCTCCCTTCCTCTTCCCTCCTCCCTCCCTTCCCCTTCCTTCCTTCCTTTCCTTTTTCCTTCCTTCCTTCCTTCCCTCCTCCCTCCCTTCCCCTTTCTTCTTTCCTTTCCTTTTTCTTCTTTTCTCCCTCTCTTTCTTTCTCCCTCCCTCTCTTTCTTTCTCCCTCTCTTTCTTTCTCCCTCCCTCCCTCCCTCTCTTTCTTTCTTTCTTTCTTTCTTTCTTTCTTTCTTTCTTTCTTTCTTTCTTTCTTTCTTTCTTTCTTTCTTTCTTTCTTTCTTTCTTTCTTTCTTTCTTTCTTTCTTTCTTTCTTTCTTTCTTCTTTCTTCTCTTTCTTTCTTTCTTTCTTTCTTTCTTTCTTTCTTTCTTTCTTTCTTTCTTTCTTTCTTTCTTTCTTTCTCTCTCTCTCTTTCTTTCTTTCTCTCTTTCTTTCTTTCTTTCTTTCTTTCTTTCTTTCTCTCTTTCTTTCTTCCTTCCTTCCTTCCTTTTCTTCCTTCCTTTTCTTTCTTTCTTTCTTTCTTTCTTTCTTTCTTTCTTTCTTTCTTTCTTTCTTTCTTTCTTTCTTTCTTTCTTTCTTTCTTTCTTTCTTTCTTTCTTTCTTTCTTTCTTTCTTTCTTTCTTTCTTTCTCTCTCTCTCTCTTTCTTCCTTCCTTCCTTCCTTCCTTCCTTCCTTCCTTCCTTCCTTCCTTCCTTCCTTCCTTCCTTCCTTCCTTCCTTCCTTCCTTTTCTGTCTTTCTTTCTTTCTCTCTTTCTTTCTTTCTTTCTTTCTTTTTTCTCTCTCTCTCTTTCTTTCTTTCTTTCTTTCTTTCTTTCTTTCTTTCTTTCTTTCTTTCTTTCTTTCTTTCTTTCTTTCTTTCTTTCTTTCTTTCTTTCTTTCTTTCTTTCTTTCTTTCTTTCTTTCTTTCTTTCTTTCTTTCTTTCTTTCTTTCTTTCTTTCTTTCTTTTCCTTTCTTCCTTTCTTTTCCTTTCTTCCTTTCTCCTTTTCTTTCTCCACACCTGGTGGTGCTCAAGGTTTATTCCTGACTCTTCATTAAGAAATAATTCCTGGGGCCGGGCGGTGGCGCTGGGGGTAAGGTGCCTGCCTTGCCTGCGCTAGCCTAGGACGGACCGCGGTTCGATCCCCCGGCGTCCCATATGGTCCCCCAAGAAGCCAGGTGCAACTTCTGAGCGCATAGCCAGGAGTAACCCCTGAGCGTCACAGGGTGTGGCCCAAAAACCAAAAAAAAAAAAAAAAAAGAAATAATTCCTGGATGCTCAGTGAACCATACGGGATGTTATGGATCAAATTTGGGTAGGATACATGCAAGGCAAATGCCCTACCTACTGTACTATTACTTTGGCCTAGGTTTTTAGGTACCATGATTTATAGTATTGTTAATGACAGGGTATTAGATATACGATTTTTCTACAACACAACCTCTATCAGTGTTCCTCATAACCTACCCACATCCCATCACATTGGCCCAGGATTTTCAAGTGAAGATAGTTTTTGTTTTACAAAGACTTATAAACTCATTCTGGACAAATGTGTATTCCCTCTGGACAGGATGCTGTGGGCTGGGTGGTGCTGTATTTGAATTCAGGATACCTAGAGAGAGAATACACCAAGCAGGAGTTGGGCCCAAGTGCTGCTCCTTGTATTCTATGTGGAACATTTTTGCTCAGGGACCTAAATGATAGTACAGTAGGTAGGGCACTTGCCTTACATGTGGTTGATCTGGGTTTGATCCCACGTGTCCCTTGAGCTCACCAGACATAAGTGAGTGCAGAGCCAGGAATAACCCCTGAGCATCACCAAATGTAGCCTAAACAACAATGACAAAAACCTCACCAAATTTCTGCTGTTCAGGTTGAAAGAAAATGGCCCCGAAGAGTGGCACTGTCCGCCTTCCTCATTATCAGGATGAAAATTCCAGCCCGCCTCTCCATGTCAAGGCCCCGATAATCAGAATAAATTGTAGCATCTATGAGCCCAACGCCCAGAGGCGGCTGGGGTACATTAACGAGCACCTCAGCCAGCAGCAATATGCTGCCGCCAAATCAAAGTGTGGCCCGAGTCCTCCCCCTGTACCCCCAGGGGTGTGAGGATTATTTCCGCTCGGAACCCAAGCCAACCTCATTAGTCTCACCCAAATGTGTTCTCCTAATGATGCTCCAGCAGAGAGGGGGCCACACAGCCTTATGGTCTGGGCAGCCGGGGCTCCTAATAAAAAGTAATAATAATAATTACCAGCAGCCTGTTAGGCTCTGTCTTCACAGCTCCTGCCTAGCCCTGCTCCAGCTCTTCCACAGTGACTCAGGACCAGGGGCTCTAGGCCCCTGCAGTGATGTCCCAGATTGATTCCAAGTGCACTGTCCTGGCAAAAGACTGCCACAGCCCTCGGGCTCCCCACCTGGTAACTACCATCTGCTGCAGGTCTTGGGAGTTCAAGGACTCGAGAGATGGTTTGGAAGGATCAGAATTAGCAATTGAATATCTGCCCAGCTCTCCTCTGGAAAGCTCCCAACAAGCAATCTTTCCTATCTCTAGGACCATGGGCTACCCTTCCTCTCATTCCCTTTCATCCCACCTAGTGCTATGGAGCCCCAACATCCAGATCTGTGTACCCTGGCTCAGAACTTTTCCTAATACGCTTATCCCTGGACTCATGGTCAGAGAACTTGGAATTCTCCTTCTCCACTGACTTGACTTTGCCTTGTCCTGGTTCAGGGCCAGCCCCTGCTTGGAGAGATTACTGGTTTTCTATGCCTGGAGAAGGTATTTCGGGAATAAACAGAATATGGGCAAGTTTCTTTCTTCCCTTCACATAAGTGTGCATGGCACTTCCATTTAATTCCTCGAATCAGTAGGCTTGGCCTGGAGGCATCAGTAGTTGGTAGTGTATGGATTATACCCAGTAGAGATTCCACCAAAAGGCTGATCACCACCTCAGTATGGTCACAGCCAAGGGGTAAGTCACTGCTGCAGTTGGAGGTTACTGAGCACCTAAGAGTCTGGGCCATGGACACTGTGTGGACAGGCAGAGTGGCTGGGCTCAGGGCAGAATCTCCTCAGGTGCATGATCTTCAAAACCCACCTGCAGACATATGTGACAGATGAGTTTTAAGCAGATGATGTTCTTTCTTAAAAATACTTTACTAATTGATTGGATTGTGGGCCATACCTGGTGGCACTCAGGGGTTACTCCAGGCTTTGTGCTCGAAAATTACGTCTGGCAGGCTTGGGAGACTATATGAAATGCCAGGAATCAATCAGAGTCTGGATCACATGCAAGGCAAATGCCTTACCACTATGCTATCACTCAGGCCCACATATGATGTTCCAATATCAATCCCACCACCAGTATCATCTTCCTTCCACCAGTATAACATATAAACAGTTTTGGGTGGAGCAACAGTACAATGAATAGGACTGTGGATAGAGGGCTTGCTTTACGTGTGGCTGACCTGGGTTCCATCCAGGCCTTGCATATGGTCTCCCATGCATCACCAGGAATAATTCTTAAGTGTAGGGTCAAAAATAATCATGAGCCCTGAGCACTTCTGGGTATAGCCCAAAAAGCATGAGAGAGAAAGAGAGAGAGAGAGAGAGAGAGAGAGAGAGAGAGACAGAGAGACAGAGAGACAGAGAGAGAGAGACAGAGACAGACAGACAGACAGACAGACAGACAGAACCAATTTTAAAACATACACATATACTTCAGGGCTCATTCTGTAAACTTCCATCTCTTTGTGGTTCCAAAATGGCTTTCTTCACTTGCAAAAGGTGGGTTAGCTCCTATTTTTCTTTCCCTGAGTCTTGGAGAACTTCCTTTATGTCTGGTAGTTCCAGGCATATTTTTCAGAGGGAGCCTGCCTGCAGTGAGTGGCCATGTGCATCCAGTTTCTCTCCCTAAACATCCTGTGTTTAGGAAAGTGAGTATGTACTGGAAAGTGAGTATGTACTGTGCACCTGAATACTATTCCACCCTATGATCGGGTCACATAAAACTTGGTAGCATTTGTGTATGTGCATATGTGTGTTTTGCTTTTGTTTTAGGGTACACCTGGAGGTGTTTAAAATCCACTCGCTGTTCCATGCTTGGGGATTGCTCCCAACAGTGTTTGGGGGTTAAACTAGGACAGAGCATAGACTCTAGCCCTTTCAGCTTTCTCCTGAACCCCAAGCTGTGTTTTTCATTCTTTTTGTTTGTTTATTTTTTGCAGGTGGTTACACAAGCCAATGCTCAGGGTTTACTTCTTTTTGGCAGGGAGGGGCCACATCTTGCTGTGCTCAGGGGTTATTCCTGGCTCTGCACTCAGAAATCACTCTTGGCAGGCTCAGGGGGCCATGTAGGATGCTAGAAGTTGAATGCGGGTTGGCTGCATGGAAGGCAAATGCCTACTACTGTGCCACCACTTTGGCCACAGGGTTTACTTTTATCATTCCTGGTGGTGTTCAGGGGATCAGATGCAGTTCTGGGAACTGACCTTGAGTCAACTACATACAAGGCAAACACTATCTGATGAACAATTGTTCTGGTCTCTTCTGTAAAATAAGCCCACATACCACATCTCTATTTCTGGATGAACAATCTGAATCAGGGTCACTTATGAAATAATCCAGACCAGTCTGAGGCTGAAGCATGTACGGCAATCTTCTACCTTGTATGGAAAGTCAGTTGCTTGGCAGAATGGTAATTTCTTTGATTGAGTAGAGACCACCCCAAGTGGGGGAGTAAGGACAGATAACTCAGGTTATCCTGAGCCTGTCCCACCCAGGTTTACATGTAAGACAATCTCTATTTTGGGGTAAAACCCAGTTGTAAACAAATAGATACAAAGGAACCAGGGATGATCTTTGTTTTGAGTAAAATAAGGTGTAGCCTAACATTTTTTTTAAATGGGGCCACTTCTGTGCAGCAGAAGTTAAGGGAGACAGGGGTCAGTCCTGGTGATGCAGGCCTGGCAGTTGGGCTATCAGGAGGCCATGTGGTGACAAAAAATAATTCAGGATCTTGCACCTAAAACCTGGGTGAAGAGACCTGAACACTAACACTTGAGGTATCTTCCTGGCAACATCAATCTGCATTGTAACAACCTCTTCCAGCGGATCATGAGAACCCCACCCCAGGAGTACTGGGGACTAACACTTCTCTGGGGTCCCACTTTCTCCTTCATCTCTATCCCCCACAGGACCCTCAGATAATAGACTCAGCACCTGTAAGGTCTACTCCTCACCTGTGATGTGCCTAATTTATCATTCATATTCATAGGAAAAACATTTGGGATGGATTAAAGTTTGATTTTAAATGTTACTTACAGGCAACATTTTGAAATTGTTATCCCTGGACAGGTTACACACACACACACACACACACACACACACACACACACACACACACACACACACACACACACACACACAGAAACTGGGGAGACTGAAGGCAGCAGGGGATGGAGGCATCTTCAGTCTTTAGTGACATTTAGTGGCCTCTGAGTACTGCAGTGAGGGCTAAGGAAAAGGCCTATGACTAGGCTGTATCCAAATAAAGACTTCTAGAAATTGGCCACTTTTGGAACTTGTCTGGAGTTGAAGGTACATCAGGACAAGTGTGCTGGGGGATGGAGGCAGAGGGGGAGGAAGGAGCCTTTATTCTGACTTTACTCATGCTGCTGGAGGCTGCGGGCAAGGAAATGACAGGGGCCAGTTGACTTGATTGAAAGATCCCTTTGGATTCCATGGAGAACACAATTCAGAGAAGCCATTTCTTTTCCTTTGGGTCACTGATCACTACAGCTACCTACCCCTAACCTCCTGAACAAGGTCACTGGCTGGACCTTTCAAGAAATGTCAACATTTGGGGCCAAGACCCAACCAAGAACCTCCTATGATCTTATTCTTATTGCATTGCATTGGTTCAGTGTCAGAAAAGAGGAGAGAGCCCAGATCTGTCTTTGTCCCAAATTTACCCATAGGAAGATTGAGATCCTTCAGATGGCACTGGGCTACAACAGGGAGAGGATATCCAGTCTCTCTGCTCTAGGTCACCCAAGGTTCATCCTCAGCTTCAAAATTGGAACAAATTGACACTCCTGTTCTCTGGGTCTCTGAGGAGCTTTGCAGTTACCTGACAGTGACAGTTCTGGGAGCCAGGAGGCCTCTTGGGCACTTCGTAACTATCAAGCACACTGTATGCAAAATTCTTTCTTGTCATAGACTAACTGTGTGATCATTGACAAGTCTTCTCATCTTTCTGAGACTTTACTTCCTTCCCTGCTTGCTAAGAATAAAAATAGCAGGGTAAAAAGGCAGAAAAAGGTAAAGAAAGGGTCTTGCCTTGCACAGAGCCAACCCTGGTTCAATCCCTAACTTCCCATGAGGGTCCCCCCCAGCACCACTGGGAGTAATCCTTAAATGCAGAACCAGGAGTAAGCCCTGAGCAATGTCTATGTGACCCAACCCTTTCTCTCAAAAAAGAGAAATAACCCCTTGCCATAGGTAGACATCATATGTTGGTTTCTGTTCCAGAGGCTATTCTGTCCCTCCTGTCCCACTTCTTGGTACTTGAAGATTTCATGGACATACATTTGTCAGTGACCTCATCCCAATGGAGGGTCATCACAGACAGGAAATAAAGGTCTGGTCCAGGCTGGAGACAATGGACAAGCATTGCTCTCAGTGAGAGGGTCCCTCCACACCTAAAACCTGGGTGAAGGGCAGACATAGATCTAAAGGGGATATTGTCCTGTTCACTGTTCTCAGAACACTGAGGAAACTGGGGACAGCACCGAGTGTGGACATTAATGCAATCGAAGGGTAATTCAATCACTTTATAGAAGTTGATCTGTCCTTTTTATTACAATTACTGTCGGCTAGGGTGTTTCATTCCATCATGGAAAATAAACATCATTTATCATACTTGTAAAGATTAGCCCCCGACAGCTACAGCTCTTGCTTTGCATAAATGTGTATTAATGTGAGCCCTGCCCGCAGGGTGGGGAGAAGTCTATATTTCACAAGACTGATTAGGCGCTGTCACCGCTGCTTTAAGTAATGTCTTATCATGACTGATATGCCCCGACTGCAAATCAGCAGCCGGGGGAGAGTGGGGCCTGCTCCAGGCAATTGATGGTGACATGAGAATGAGGAACGGGCCTAGAAAGGTGGGCAATCTGTTTCCTCTGAACCCCCTGATGCAGGGGGGCAATACTTGGCCCTGGGTTCCTGTCTGAGAAGTAAACCAAGTATCGGGACTCTGTTCCAGATCTGGAGGCCACTGCTCATCCCCCAAGGCTGCCTGTCTGACGTTCCTTGGAAAATCAACTCACTAAGGTGTACTTGCCTCTCCTCTTTTTGGGGGACACTCAGTCATCAGGTCCTTCTCTATTAGAACCCCTTTGTTCCCTCAAACTCTCTTCTCCTGGCCCATTTGCCCAAGGTGAGAGCTTGGTTGTTTTATATACTTCTTTATATACTTTAGGCCTGGCTCCTGGGTTTACCCTGGTATCCAGGAACTCTTAGCCCAGCATTCTCCAAAGGCACACACCTCCTGCCCTGTCTACTTTTTCATGCACCTTCCCCATGGTAGCCACATGGTTCCCTCTCAATGGAACCATGGTGGCAAGATTTCAGGTAATCGGTGTTGCCCATAAGACAATGGCCAAACTCTAAAGGATCAAGAAAATCTCAAGTTTTCTGGGATGCCCTTGATCTTTTCTCCCTCTACCAGACCCTTTGTGGGCTCATCTGCACTCTGTGATCCTGCACCTGCTTAATTTCTTCTGTCCTGTCTAAATCTAGCTCCTTCCTTGGGCTGAGATTCTGAAAGGCTTCCCCATTACCTCCCAGCCAACAGAGACAGTCCTTTAGCCCATCTGCTCAAACATCCCTTCCAGGATGACATAAAGGAGTATATGGGACAGGGCCACAGAAAGAGAGGAAGGACTGACTTTACATTCACTCGACAAGCCAGCTCTGCAGCTCTATTGGTTCTACTTTTGTACTTATTTGGGTTTGATAGCTCTAGAAGACCTAGAAGCAGAAGGAGTTTAAACCTGGTTTTATATGCCCATGTTAAAGAAAAACTACAATGACTACAATGTAAGACTATAGAGTTGATTTTCTGGGGCTGGAAAGATAGCATGGAGGTAGTGAATTTGCCTTGCATGCAGAAGGACAGTAGTTCAAATCCCAGCATCCCATATGGTCCCCCAAGCCTGCCAGGAGTGATTTCTGAGCATAGAGCCAGGTGTAACTCCTGAGCACTGCCAGGTGTGACCCCCCCAAAAAAAGAATTGATTTTTTCCCCCTTTTTTAAGACGTTTTGTCTTTTGGTTTTGTGGGGAGGCAGGAATCACACCTGGTGCTGCTTGGGTAATACTTCTGGTAGTTCCTAGGATACACTGGGACCCATGCAGTACTAGGGATGGAACCCTCTAACATGCAAAGAGGGTGCTCCAGAAATTTGAGACTGGCTCTAAAGTTGCATTAAAACAACAACAAAACAACCTGTTAATTACTGAGTTGGCTTAGTCTCAGAGCTCTGTGGGCCCCAGCATCTATCACAGTGCTGGTATACAGTAGGTATTGACTAAACTGCTGTGAAATGATTGAATGAATTCACAGACATTACTATGTGGATGGTGGGTATAGGGATTCTTGCCAGCATAAAGTATAGGACCAGTGGATGTGGCAAAGTGAGTGTCTGAATAGATGAATCATGGCATGGTCATCCTGGGAGCTTTCATGGAGTCAGGTGTGAGCAGGGGTCAGGTAGGCAGCTCTGTCCTTCAAACTCCTAGGAAATGTGGCCTGCCTTGACTCCATCAGACCTGAAAACTTTTCTGCTGTGGCCTCTGTCTCCTTCCTATTTGGTCTTCTTCATCCCTCCCTACCTCCTGGTCCTCCTGTTGTGCCCTAAGTAGCTCTCAGGAAGGACCAGGCTTTGTCCTCTAGAGCACTTCCTCTTTTGGGACAGTCAACAGGAAGGAGCTTTCTTGAGAGTAACATTGCTTATAGTTTTTCATTTAAAGTCTAAATTTACAGGGGGAATGGTGCATAGGATCCTTCAAGCTTCACCAGGAGTGATCCCTGAAGACCCGAAGTACTACTGGGTATGGCCCAACTACTTCCTCTATGAAAGAAAAGAAAATGTAAGTTTCAATGCAATGGTTTTTAATATGTTCACAGATATATAAACTAACCCATCATCAATTTTAGAACAGTTCAGAAAACTCTGTCTCCTTTAGCTATTATTTTCCTAATTCCTCAAGTGACTTTCTCTTCAGCTCTGACAACCACTCTCTCTCTAGACTTCCTTCATACAGACTTTGATGTGAATGGTTCAATAGCATATTTCATTAGTTTAGTGGTGTCAAGACCCATGCACATTGCTGGGTGTATCAGGACTTCATTCTTTTTACAGCTGAAGGATATTCCATTGTGTGAATAGACTTTATTTTAAAGACATCATTTGAGTGCTTTCTACCTTTTGGTTACTATGACTAACGCTGTGTGTATTTTCATGCATGAGTTTTGTGTGGAGGTATGTTTCCTGTGCTCTTGGAGACAGAACTGAGAGTGGGATGCAAGGACCCATGAAGGGAGAGCTGCATCTCTGGGAATACACTGCATTTCTTAGCCAGCCTAGAAATGGGTGCTGCTTGAGAATGGCCTGAAGAAACCAGAGAGCAGCTAGTTAAGGAGTAAGGTGTGTAGCTTTGTACTTACCAAGCTGTGATGCCCATATTGGCAGACATCCTTTGGGAATGTTTTTGTTTCTTTTGTTTCTTTTTTTGGGGGTGGGGTGGGGGGTCACACCCAGCGGTGCTCAGAGGTTACTCCTGGATCTGCCCTCAGAAGTCTCTCCTGGCAGGCTCAGGAACCTTATCATATGGGATGACAGGATTCGAACCACTGTTTGTCCTGGATCAGCTGCATGCAAGGCATACACCCTATCGCTGTGCTATTTCTCCAGTCCCTTTTTTGGAAGCTTTTTGACCTCTCTAAACTGTCATTTATATATCTTCATTGAATGACTGTTGGCTCAGTCTGTGTTTCCTCTTGTGGTCAGGAAGTTTCCCTTGGAATTAGGGATGGGAATGTAGTATGTCTCTTTTGAGGCTGAAACATTTCTTTATTGTTTCAATTTTGAGGTCATATTGGTCATCATGGACCACTCATGATGGTGTGAGCGAGATCATACAGCATGGAGACCAAAGCAGGTCTTCCACATACAAAACATGGCTTCTGGTCCTTCAAGCCTCTCCCAGGCTCCAGGCCTGTCCATCTGAACTCTCCTCTCCCTCTGCCTTGGTGAGCACCAGCATCTGAAGGAAAAACTTCTCTATCAGCTTGAATTTCCAGATGACTTGTATGGAGCACCCAGGATCAACATGCAGGAAGAAAGAAACTTTGGTATTCTATTTTCATTTATGTATTTGTTCATTGGTTTCTGTGTCACAAACAGGAATCACTCCTGGAGGTGTTCAAGAGGCCAATGTGCGGTGCTGGGGATTGACTCTGGGTCATCTATGTGCAAGATAAGCACCTAACCTGACTAATATACTATCTCTCTGACTCCTTGAGGTTTACCATGGAGATTGTAGGTTTGTTTGTGACTGGAACATATACTTCTCTATCCTGATTGAAAGTCCAAAGGCCATGACTTCCTTCTTCCAGCTCACTCTTTTGTGTTTCGTACTGGAAGCTGGCAAGGAGCTTGACTAGTTCACACATCCATGTATGAAAAGGCTTTTCTCTTTCGACCCAGTGCTGGCCTGGGAGGCTATTGTCTGCACATGAAAGGTATGTGGCAGGGCAAGGATACTCCTTTTTTCTTTTCTTTTCTTTTCTTTTCTTTTCTTTTCTTTTCTTTTCTTTTCTTTTTTCTTTTCTTTTCTTTTCTTTTCTTTTCTTTTCTTTTCTTTTTCTTTCTTTTCTTTTCTCTTCTTTTCTTTTCCTTTCCTTTCATTTCTTCTCTTTTCTTTTTTTTCTTCTCTTGGATTTTAAGCCACATTCAGTTGTCCTCAGGGCTTACCCCTTGCTATTTTCAGGGATCACTCTTGGAAGGACTTTGAGCACCATATATAGCTCAGGATATTGGGCCTAGGTTAGCAGCAAGGCCAGCTCTTTACTCACTGTCCTATCTCTCTGTCCCCAAGACAAGGGCATTTATTACCTGTTTTTTTTTTGTTGTTGTTGTTGTTTTTTAATAAACAGCTGCCTGGACACCTGCCCCAGCCTATGTTTACCCCCTCCATTCCCACGAATATCTAGGAATCCCCTGACTACTCTTTATGCAGACCTCAGATTTAGTGCTCCCCTCTAAGTTATCCTAGGGATCAGGATTCATCTGAAAATCAGTGGTCTCATCTGTAAACTACACCCCTTTCCCAAGGTCATGAACCTACGGAGCATGTCTGGGCTTGTTTAGTTCCTCAGGTCTGGATCATTCTCACCTCCTTCTCTCCCCTGGTTTCAAGACAAAGCCTTGTATACATGTCACAGGTACCTCACAAATGTTTTATGAATGAATGAACAGCAATTCAGTAATAATAACCTTATATGATATGAATACATATTTCATGTGATGCATAAATGTAATCATGTGTTATTTATTGGCCATCTACTTTCTGACAAGCACTGTATTAGGCACTTAATTTGAAAAAATAACAATGCTGATATTGTCTTTTGCATACCTCAAGAATAAATGTTCCTCTGCGAACACAGAAATACACCTTCCATCATCCATAGTGCTACCTGGGTTTCAGCACTGGCTAACATCTGGGTGATTATCCATTAAGACAGATGTGACATAGTATATAGAAACAGAGGGAGCAAGAAAGAAAGGGGAAAAAAAAGAAAGGGGAATCTATAAAATGGACTTTAGGGTTATTTTTAAAGTGACTGGTTGTCTTTTTAACTAACCTTCAAAATTATTTCACACACAGTATTCACTCAAGGAAATTGAGGCTCAAAGAGGCCAACAAACATTCTCATGTAACTTGGTGAGGCTAACGCAATGAGGAATTTTTTTATATGGCTGTGTCAGGAATGGAACCTTGGTCCTCATGCATGTATGGCAAGTATTCTATCATGGAACCACATTCCTGGTTGGCAACATAAAATTTTAGCACAGATGTATACAGCTTCTTGGATCTTTTTTTTTGTCATTGTTGTTGATTTTTTGTTTATTTGTTTGGGGGCCACATGGAATGGAAACCATGTTGATAGTACAAGACAAGCTCCTTATCATCTATACTATATCTCTCCAATTCTCCCTTTAATCACCCCCAAATACACATACTTTTTAAGTTATTTTCTTCTTTCCATGTTTTGCTTAGGGGGCGTGCCTGTCTATTTCCAGGGCTTACTTCTGTTCTGAGCTCAAGGATCACTCTTGGTGGACCTTAGTGGGACCATTTGTGGTGCAAGGGACCACATGTTAGGCAAATGCTATATCCTCTGTACTATTATTCAAACCTCTCTTGGGATTTTTTTGCTCACTTGCTATCCTCACTGATGTTTGTCACTCAGTCTGAGTACATCAGATAAGCTTTAGCATGCCACTCAGACATTTTATTTTTATTTAGTTGTGAATGCAGGGCCTCTACAGCGGTCATGAGAAACACCAGTTTCACAGTGCTCTGATGGTCACATGATGCTGAGGAGGAAAGGCAGAGCCCTGTGCATGCCAGCCTATTACCTACCAAATATTTTCAAAGCTAACACATCTGTCTTATTTCTACATTCATCTTAAACTTTGTACCTTTAGTCTGGGCTCCTAACCTATATTCTAGGGATTTCTACAGACATAGATGGGCTTTGGTGACTAGCTTGCCCTTGAGAAATGGTTTTCAAAAATTGTCTATGTGTTTCTGAAAGTCAGGTTTTATGCAGGAGAATTGATTGCTTTCATGAGGTTCTTAAATCCCACACAGGCCCTGTGGTGCTGACGTATGGGATGCACATAACACACCTAGTGTCTGCTGTGTCAGCAGCGTCTCAGCTGTGTGCTGTGGCTGATCCAGGACTCCCAGATCAGGTTCAGTGCCAGTCTCCATACCCACTCCTGGCCCAATCCCCACAACTGAATTTCTGCTCTTGGAGTTCCAAATGGAACTGAAGATGTATTTAGCCCAAAGAAGAAGACCCATTTTTTCAAGGGAGCTGCTAGTGCAGCAGGGCCTGGATGGGAGCATGAGAAGAAGGTGGTGTGTGTGGGGGGGAGGGGTCATAGGTGAGACATAGCTCTGAAAGGTGGGGGATGCTTGGAGACAGATGTTGATTGAGACCAATGTGCTTTGGTGAACGGTAGACTTTGCTTTCAGTTTACAGGGTCTCAGAGGGGCAATACCTCAAGACCTGTAATCTGAAGGTGTTCATATTAAATCTGGTTTCCTGACTCACTGAGCTGAGTTTGGATGACTCAGCTACTCAGCTTTCATTTTCTCACAAATAGAAGTAAGAGGCTTGAGCCAAAAAGGTGATATATGTGATAAGCATATCACATTCTTTGCATATATGAGACTCTAGTTTGATCCGAGGCACTGTATGAACCCCCAAACACCTCTCATATGTCAGAGCTGAATATTACTGGGAATGGCTTGGGTTTCCAAGCACTGCTGAAAGGTTCAATTTTATTTTATTATCAAATATAAAATTAAGAGCTGTAATTAGAATCATAACACAGCTGAAATATGGCTCACCGTTTAAGGGTTTAGGGGCTAGTGGTACAATGGGTACGTTGATTGATTGCCTTGTATGTGGCCAACTTGGATTTTAATCTAGCACCTCATATGGTTCCCTGAGCACCAGGAGTGATCCCTATGTGTAGAGCCAGGAGTAAGTCCTGAGTATTTCTGTGTGTGTCCCCCTACAACGAAAGAATCAGGGTATATGGTATAAATCACCAAGGGCAATACATCATAATTTTCTTTTCTCTTTTCTCCTAAAAGTTACTAATTAAACTTCTCCCAAAAAGTTTCACAAAAAAGACATTGGTTACCCAGGGAGATAGTTCAGGGGATAAGGTATGTGCTTTATAAGAGGCTAATCCTGTTAGATCCTTGATACTAAAAGTAATCCCTTGGACCCTACCAAGGGTGAACCTTGAGTGTATAGCCATGAGTTAACCCTAAATCCTGGTAGGTGTGGCTCTAAAATAAATTTTTAAAAAAAGAATTTATAGGAAGATGGGAGGAAGGAGCCCTGAGAGGTTGGGGAAGCTCTGAGCTCTTGGAGCAAGCATCCCTGCATTCCTCCTCATGGCATCCCTGGTTTAGACAATTGCTTGCAGCATAGTTGGTGCCTATATCCATTTGCTTGAGCTACTGTGACAAAGGACCATATAAACTCAATGGATTAAAACAACAGGAATTTATTGTCTCACAGTTATGGAGGCTTGAGTCAAGGTGGTTCTCAGAAATCAGAGAATCCTGTCTTACCTCTTGCTCCCTCTGGTATGGCCAGGATCTTTGTAATTCCTTGAATTGCAGCTGCATAATCACAAAACTCTGTCTTTATCTTCCAGGTTGTTCTCCCTGTATGTGGGTTTTTTACACAAGGAAAGCAGCCATCTTAGATCAAGAACCTATTTTTCTCCAGAATAGCCTCACTAATTATGTCTGCAATGCCCTATATTTCCAGATAAAGTCATCTTCTTAGGTAATGGGGCTTCAGATTTCAACATACTATTTGTGTAGGACACTATATATTTTTTTTAAATTTTTTATTTTTTAAATTATCTTTATTTAAACACAGTGATTACAAACATTATTGCAGTTGTATGATTACAGTCATGTAAAGAACACCAGTGCAAGTGCAAGATTCCCACCACCAATTTCCCAGATCTCCCTCCTCCCCACCCCACCCACACCTGTATTCAAGACAGGCTTTCTACTTCCCTCATTTATTCACATTGTTAGGATAGTTCTCAGTGCACTCATCACTCTATGTGGTGAGCTTCATGTCATGAGCTGCACCTACCAGCCTTCATCTCTCTTGTCTCTGAGATATTGCTAAAAATGTCTTTTATTTTTCTCAAAACCCATAGATGAGTGAAACTATTCTGCATCTTTCTCTCTCCCTCTGACTTATTTCACTCAGCATAACAGATTCTATGTACATCCATAGGAAAATTTCATGACCTCATCTCTCCTGACAGCTGCATAGTATTTCATTGTGTATATATATGTACCACAGTTTTATTAGCCACTCATCTGTTGAAGGGCATCTTGGTTGTTTCCAGAGTCTGGCTATTGTAAATAGTGCTGCAATGAATATATGTGAAGAAGGGATTTTTGTATTTTATTTTTGTGTTCCTCGGGTATATTCCTAGAAGTGGTATAGCTGGATAGTATGGGAGCTCAATTTCCAGTTTCTGAAGGAATCTCCATATTGCTTTCCATAAAGGTTGAACTAGACGGCATTCCCACCAGCAGTGAAAATGAGTTTCTTTCCACATCCCCGCCAGCACTGCTTGTTTTTCTTCTTTGTGATGTGTGCCAATCTCAGTGGCATTAGGTGGTACCTCATAGTAGTTTTGATTTGCATCTCCCTGACGATTAGTGATGTTGAGCATCTTTTCACATGCCTTTTGGCCATTTGCATTTCTTCTTTTAAAAAGTGTCTGTTCATTTCTTCTCCCCATTTTTTGATGGGGTTAAATGTTTTTTTCTTGTATAGTTCTGTCAATACCTTGTATATTTTGGATATTAGTCCTTTATGTGATGGGTATTGGGTGAATAATTTCTCCCACTCAGTGGGTGGCTTTTGTATCCTGGGCACTATCTTCTTAGAGGTTCAGAAGCTTCTCAGCACTCATCTGTTTATCTCTGCTTCCACTTGTTTGGAGAGTGCTGTTTCCTCCTTAAAGATGCCATTAGTCTCAATGTCATGGAGTGTTTTACCTACATGTTGTTTTATATACCTTATAGTTTCAGATCTGATATCAAGGTCTTTAATCCATTTGGACTTTACTTTCGTACATGATGTTAGCTGGGGGTCTGAGCTTGCTTTTTTGCAAGTGGCTAACCAGTTGTGCCAACACCACTTGTTAAAGAGGCTTTCCTTGCTCTATTTTGGATTTCTTGCTCCTTTATCAAAAACTAGGTGGTTATATGTCTAGGGAACATTCTCTGAGTACTCAAGCCTATTCCACTGATCTGAGGGTCTGTCTTTATTCCAATACCATGCTGTTTTGATAACTATTGCTTTGTAATACAGCTTAAAATTGGGGAAAGTAATGCCTCCCATATTTATTTTTCCAAGGAGTTTTTTTTTTTTTTTTTTTTTTTTTTTGGTTTTTGGGCCACACCCTGTGACGCTCAGGTGTTACTCCTGGCTATGCGCTCAGAAGTTGCTCCTGGCTTCTTGGGGGACCATATGGGACGCCGGGGGATCGAACCGCGGTCCGTCCTAGGCAGCGCAGGCAAGGCAGGCACCTTACCTCCAGCGCCACCGCCCGGCCCCCCAAGGAGTTCTTTAGCTATTCGAGGGTGTTTATTGTTCCAAATAAATTTTAGAAGTGTTTGATCCACTTCTTTGAAGAATGTCATGGATATCTTTAGAGGAATAATGTTAAATCTGTACAATGCTTTTGGAAGTATTGCCATTTTAATGATGTTGATCCTGCCAATCCATGAGCAGAATATGTGTTTCCATTTCCACGTGCCCTCTCTTATTTCTTGGAGCAGTGTTTTATAGTTTTTTTTTTTTTTATAAATCCTTCACATCTTTAGTCAGGTTGATTCCAAGATATTTGAGTTTGTGTGGCACTAATGTGAATGGGATTGTTCTCTTAATGTCCATTTCTCCCCTATCATTATTGATGTATAAAAAGGTCATTGATTTTTGTGTGTTAATTTTGTAGCCTGCACTTTGCTATATAAATCGATTATTTGTAGAAGCTTTTTGGTAGAGTCTTTATGGTTTTTAAAGTAGAGTATCATGTCATCTGCAAACAGTGAGAGCTTGACTTCTTCCTTTCCTATCTGGATTCCCTTGATATCTTTTCCTTTCCTAATCTCTATAGCAAGGACTTTCAGTACTATGTTGAATAGGAGTGGTGAGAGAGGACAGCCTTGTCTTGTACCAGAATTTAGAGGGAAGGCTTTTAATTTTTCTCCATTGAGGATAATATTTGCCATTGGCTTGTGGTAGATGGCCTTAACTATATTGAGAAAGGTTCCTTTCATTCCCATCTTGCTGAGAGTTTTGTTCAAGAATGGGTGTTGGACCTTATCAAATGTTTTTTCTGAGTCCAGATATAAACATGTGATTTTTATTTTTCTTGTTGTTGATGTTGTGTATTATGTTGATAGATTTATGGATGTTAAACCATCCTTGCAGTTTTGGGATGAAACCTACTTGATCATAGTGAATGATCTTCTTGATGAGGCATTGGATCCTGTTTGCCAGAATTTTGTTGAGGATCTTTGCATCTGTGTTCATCAGAGATATTGGTCTGTAATTTTCTTTTTTGGCAGCATCTCTATCTGGTTTGGGTAATAAGGTGATGTTGGCTTCATAAAAGCTATTTGGAAGTGTTACTGTGTTTTCAATTTCATAAAAGAGTCTGGCCAGGATTGGTAGTAGTTCCTCTTGAAAGGTTTGAAAGAATTCATTCTTGAATCCAGCAGGGCCTGATCTTTTGTTTTTGTGCAAATTTTTGATTACGGTTTTAATTTTCTCAATAGTGATGGGGGTGTTTAGATATGCTACATCTTCTTTATTCAACCGTGGAAGGCTATATGAGTTCAAAAATGTATCCATTTCTTCCAGGTTCTCATATTTAGTGGCATAGAGTTTCTCAAAGTATTCTCTGAATACCTTTTGAATCTTTGTAGTATCTGTAATGATTAAGTTTCATCTCGTTATCAATTTCCTCTCCTTTTTCTTTGTGAGTTTTGCCAATGGTCTATCAATCTTGTTTATTTTTTCAAAGAACCAACTTCTGCTTTTGTTGATCTTTCGTATTGTTTTTTGGGTTTCCATTTCATTGATTTATGCTCTCAGCTTTGTTATTTCCTCTGTCTCTATTTTTGGTTCCTTTTGTTGATCATTTTCTAATTCTATAAGCTGCATCATTAACCTATTCATGTACGCTCCTTCTTCCTTCCTGATGTGTGCTTGCAAAGCTATAAATTTTTCTCTCAGTACCACTTTTGCTGTAACCCATAGGTTCAGATAGTTTGTGTTTTCATTGTCATTTGTTTTCAGGAAAGTTTTGATTTTCTCTTTGATTTCATCTTGGACCCACTGGTTGTTCAGTAGTAGACTGTTTAATTTCCAGCTGTTAAAATTTTTCTTGTGTGTTCCTTTGTAGTTCACATCTAACTTCAGAGCCTTGTGGTCAGCAAAGGTAGCCTGCAACATTTCTATCTTCTTGATTTTATGGAGGTTTGTTTTATGTACCAACATATGGTTTATTGTGGAGTATGACCCATGTCATACTCTTTTCAGGTCTAGTATATTTTTCTTTTCAGATCTAGTATATTTTTGTTGTGTTTCAATCTGGTTGACCTATCAAGAGTTGACAGGCCCGTGTTGAGGTCTCCAACAATTATTGTGTTATTATTGATATCCTTTTTCACATTTGTCAACAATTGTATTAAATACTTTGCTTGTCCCTCATTGGGTGCATATATATTTAGGTGAGTGATTTCTTCCTGCTGTACATACCCCTTGATTAGTACATAATGTTCATCTTTGTCCCTTACAACTTTCTGTGTATAAAGTTTGTGTCATCTGATATTAGTATGGCCACTTCAGCTTTTTTAAGGGTGTTATTTGTTTGGATGATTTTCCTCCAGCCTTTGATTTTGAGTCTATGTCTATTCTGTCTATTCAGGTGTGTTTCTTGTAGGCAGCAGAAGGTTGGGTTCAGTTTTTTGATCCATTTTGCCACTCTGTGCCTCTTAATGGGTGCATTTAGTCCATTGATATTGAGAGAGATAATTGTCATGGGATTTATTGCCATCTTTGTGTAGAAGTTTTGTGTATTTGTTGGTCTGTCTTGTCTTTAAAGTAGATCTTTCAGTTTTTCTTTTAAAGATGGTTTTGATTCTGTAAAGTTTTTGAGCTGTTGTTTATCTGTGAAGCCATGTATACTTCCTTCAAACCTGAAAGTGGGTTTTGCTGGGTGCAGTATTCTAGGCAAAGCATTTATTTCATGGAGTTTTGTCACTATGTCCCACCACTGCCTTCTGGCCTTGAGTGTTTCTGGTGATAAGTCTGCTGTAAATCTCAAGGATGCTCCCTTGAATGTAATTTCCCTTTTTGATCTTTCTGCTTTCAGTATTCTATCTCTATCTGTGGGATTCATCATTGTGACTAGGATGTGTCTTGGGGTGTTTTTCCTGGGGTCTCTTTTAGCTGGTACTCTTTGGGCATGCAGGATTTGGTCACATGTATTCTTTAGCTCTGGTAGTTTATCTGTGATGATGTTCTTGATTGTTGATTCTTCCTTGAGATTTTCTTCTTGGGTCTCTGGGACTCCATTGATTCTTAAGTTGTTTCTGTTGAGCTTATCAAAGGCTTCAATATTCATATTTTCTGTTCATATTCTTTGAGTAATTTTTCCATTGTCTGATCATTTGCATTAAGGCTTTTTTTCCAATCTCTTCTGCTATATGAAGTTGTTCTGCATCTCATCTTCTAGTGCACTAATTCTATCCTCAGATGCTGTTAACCTGTGGGAAAGCTCATCCATTTTGTTCTTCAATTCGTCTACTGAATTTTTCAGACCTGTTATTTGACCTGATATTTCAATTTGGAGTTTTCTGATTTCTATCTTCATATTCTCTTTATTATTATTAATGTTCTCTTTTATACTTTCTTTGAGTTCTGTGAGCATCCTCCATATTTCTACTCTAAACTCCATATCTGAAAGAATAACTAGGTGGTTGGCCATTGTTGGGTCATCAGAATTGCCATCTTCATTCTCTATGCCTAATGTTGGTCTGCGTAGTTTCCTCATTGAACACTATATATCTTAGGGAAACACCACAGTAGCCAATAGATATTTGCTGAATGAGAGACAAAGGCAAGAGCAGAGATTCTTGGCAATTTTTGCTATGCAGTTGCCAAGGAGATTAAAGTTAACTTATAGAGACACAATTTTCAAATAATTGCTTCTCCTTGGGAAGAATCTGCAATTTTCTGTACTGGAATTATTGAGCCATGAATGGAGAGTAAAGTACACATGAATCAATGGGCAAAGTTCTACAAGTGTGGGCAAGTCAAAGGAGTTGGTGTGGATAGGACAGTATGTCACATTGAGATGTGGTGCAGAGACAACCCAGCTCTCACAGTGTCAGGGTAATTTATTGGGGGTAATGGTTTTATTTGCTTTTCCTCCATGTTATTTATTTTATTTTTATATTCTTTTAAAAATAAATCATCTTGAGATACAGAGTTAAAAAGTTGTTGATGATTGAGTTTCATGGAACATTTCAACAGTCATTCTTTCACCAGTGATCATGTTCCACCATCAATGTTTTCAGTTTCCCCAAACTTCCTCTACTTCATGCAACTGACATGCATTTTTGAAAGTTCAATTACATTTTCTTTCTTTTTTCTTTTTTGGTTTTTGGGTTACACCCTGCAAAGCTCAGGGGTTACTCCAGGCTCTACGCTCAGAAATCACTCCTGGCAGGCTCAGGGGAGCATATGGGATGCCAGGATTTGAGTCATCGTCCTTCTGCATGCAAGGCAAACACCTTACCTACATTCTATCTCTCAGGTTCCAATTTAAATTTGTTTTAGCTTTTTGGGCCAATTATATTTTCAATGCTATGTTCAATCTTGTAATGTCACAGCTTTGAATGTAGTCTTACTCCCCCCATCCCCGAATGTAGTCTTACTTTTTAAAAATCTGTTATCCCAGCCAACTTGAAGTTGAATAGGCATTTTGAACCCTTTATTCTGTGGGAGCTTTATGTGGGACAGTGGGTGCTGATGTCCCTGCCCTGGGGTTCCAGAATTTTGAAGAACTGGGATATAATATACTCATGAAATGAAGATGTAGGTTGGTCTGGCTTTGTTGAGAATGTAACTAATTGCAGGAATTACACTTCTAGGACAAATCATATGGAACATAGGAAGCTCATAATTGAGAGATTTCAAAATGGTCATTATGATTTGGAAATAACCTACTGTACATTTTTGGTGTTTGTAAATTTTGTTGACTACTTATTGAAATACGTGATCTTTAAGGCAAGGGACAGAAACAATGCTGTTTATTTTCTGAGCACCTGACAGTGCTCAGAACTAAATCCTGGGTCTGTACACTATGATCAGTCCTCTTGTGGTACTCAAGGGACAACATTTGGTGCCAGAATTTTAACCAAAGGTAGTTTCATGAAAGACAAACACCTATATTTCTGGCACCATGTTACTATTTTTTTTGTGGGGGGGGTCATACCCTGTGACGTTTAGGAGTTACTCCTGGCTATGCTCTAAGAAATCACTCTTGGCTTGAGGGACCATATGGAACTCCAGGGGATTGAACTGCAGTTCGTCCTAGGTCAGATGCATGCAAGGCAAATGCCTCACCACTGCACCACTGCTCCAGCCCCAACCATGCTACTATTTTGAACAGAAATAAATTTAATACAAGGGAATTAAATATGTGTACAGTCATCTGAAAGAGAAGAGGGCCAGGTTTCATCTTGGGTTTCCTTGATGCCCAAAATTCCTACTAGAACACCACAGAGCAGGAAATGAATACCAGTAATATATAACAACAACACAGAAACAAGAAATTGTGATTTGGGGGCGACATTGCCACTGCTGCTCAACACTGGTCACAGAGACAGCTGCACCTTTTGGCAGCAAGATATAATACTACTGAATCCAACTGCTGCTGTGGGTCAGTTATCAATGTTATTCTGCAGGAGCCTGGTACCTAATTTTTCTCTTTTGCTGGAAGAAAACATTGCAGTCTTTCACTGGGAGTTAATATTCCAGTCTTTTGCTGGAAGAGAATAGTCCAAAAGCTTTAGGAAGATAGTCTGTATCTTTCTACATCTTCAAAGCTATGGTTAGTCTTTCTACTTGGAAGGGGCTATTTTAAATCCAAGTTTCGAACTGCTAGTGGGAAATGTAGCATACATTTTCAAAGCTCTGCAACAGAAAAAAGAATTCTAGAGGGAGTGAAGTTTATGACAATATCACATATTGGAATTTCTTTCTTAGGGGTCTGAAATATTGATATTTAGAAAGAGAGAAGGCAAACAATTCAAATGTTTTAATAAAAGAGAAAACAAAGTTTCCTTACACATAGGTGAAAATGGAAAGAGAAACTTACTTGTCTTTCTGAGCTGAGAGGGTTTTTAAAGTCATTAAAGGGAAAGAAGAATATCTTAGGGCAGAGCCTCCAAGTAAACTTGTGCTATTAGTACTGCCAAGTACCAAATCTGGCAGCCCAATGGGTATTTGGAGCACTTGAAGTGTGTCCAGTATGATTGGGTACTGAATTTTGATATTTCAGTACCTTTCAGTGTAGATAGCCATGTGGGATAGTGGCTTCCATATTGACCAATGTAGTATTAGAGGTGTTGAGAAAAATCAATTACAGGACCATGTCTTCATAGCTTTACTGAAATTTGGATCTGGTTGGGAAGAGGGCTGTTGAATAGGTACACCAGTAAGAAATAGCAAGAGAGCAGGCAGGAGAAACTTTCTTGAGATTCCTCTCTCTCTCATTCTCTCTCGCCACTCTGGAGTGGCCCATTTCTGGGAACTGAGCAGAGAGAAAGGCTCAATTAGTAGGGAAAGTGGAAGCCAAAGGACTGTGTCATATGGGTTTTCAAAACACAAAGATGAAATAGGAAAGACAGGACAGTGGATAATACACTTATTTTGCATGCAGTTGATTTCTGACACCAAATATGACTCCCTGAGTACTGGACAAGAGTGCTCCTTGAGCACAGAGCCAGAAGAAAGCCCTACACTAAATGTTGTCCCAACCCCCTCAAACAAACAAAAAATAAACAAGAAACTCAAGTGGGCAAATATTTAATCTGAAGAAAATACAGAAGTCCAGAAGATAGGCTGTTGAGGGAGGGATCAGAAAAAAGGGTGTGAAGTGAACTTTTGGGAGAAGTGTCTTCCCTGGCAAACAACAGCAGGACTTGTACAAAGTCCAAAACAAAAGGAACAAAGGGTTTTGCTAAGCCTGCAAGTATTTCTACTAAAAACCCAAAGTAATATATATATATAATATATATATAGCTGTTTCAGTTATAATATATAATACATAGCTGCTTCAGATATATATATATAAAATATATAGCTGTTTCAGAAAAATTTCACAAGCTAGACAGCTTAAATAATTAAAATGTATGATCTCACAGATTTTTAGGTTTCAAAATCAGAGGTGGTAAGTGTTGGGTTAACCAGTTTCCATCCTATTCAGGTATGCTTGTTACTCATTGGTCAGAAGTACCTTTGGATGTAAGCATCCTTTGGATTGGGTCTTTCACCCTACCTGTTCTCCACCCCACGGTGTGGTTTGCACTTCCCAATAAAGATCCCAGGTCTCAGGGAAAAAACTGTTACGTTGGGGTCAGAGAAATAGCACAGCGGTAAGGCATTTGTCTTTCATGTGGAAGAACAGTGGTTCAAATCCCGGCATCCCATATGGTTCCCCTGAACCTGCTGGGGGCAATTTCTGAGCATAAAGCTAGAAGTATCCCCTGAGCACTGCCGGGTGTGACCCAAAAACTAAAAACAAACAAACAAACAAAAAAAAACAAAACCAAAAAAAAACCAAAAAAAACCTGTTATGTTTTTTTGGTTTATCCACAAAGTTATCTAATTCTTAGGAGTGGAAAGCTTGCGTGTGGAAGTTCCTTAACCTGTTTTATTCCCTTAACCATGTGTGGATTATTTTCTGTGTCAGTGTTTGCTTCTAGATCCACAATCCTCCAATTCCCTGGGATCTGGGCATGAGGCTTTGGTTACACCTGGTGCCCAAATAGGGACCCAGGACCCAGAATTCCTAGAAGGACCCAAGATTCCTAGAAGACCCCAAAGATGGTGAGTGTCTTGACTCTGATGGATAATCACCATGACGGCCTCCTTGAACTGGAATGAGTGTGCAGTGCTTGTTACTGGAACATTGGTGCACATGACCCCTGTTCTGAATGTGGCAGAGTTCCCCTCAAGCAGAACAGAAACAGGCAGTGAAGGAAGAGAGCTGAAGACTCTGAGCAGCATTCCAGGGGCCGAGGCGCACCGCCTTTCTACTACCAAAGGTGCTGTGTGTGAGGACCTCGACCCCCCCCCCCCCCCCAAGTCTCAGCAGCTTATCAAGGTAACTGATGGAGTAGAAGCCAAAGAGAAAGCTCAGTTTGAAGAGGACCAGCAGCAGGAAGATGAGCAGGCCCCTCTACCTGGTTTCCGGCTTAGGAACCAAAGGCCTTTCCATCTCGGATGACCTCAACAGCCTACTACAGAAGGTGAAGCTGAGGAGAAGATGAAGGATCCAAGCCCAGCCTACGAAGCCAATTGCTTTCAGAACCCCCTGCAACTTTTTTTTAAGGTTAATCTCTTGATCCTATTTGTGTCAGTCATTATATTGCTAATTAAATTGTGTGTTCTGGTTAAATTGTGTGTTCTACCTGTATAAATCTTAATGCTACTCTTTTGTTCTATGCTCCATTGCAAATAGAAAATTTTGTATTCAACTTTAGTATTTTTTTTTTTTTTTGGTGGTTTTTGGGTCACACCCGGCAGTGCTCAGGGATTATTCCTGGCTCCAGGCTCAGAAATTGTTCCTGGCAGGCACGGGGGACCATATGGGACGCCGGGATTCGAACCGATGACCTCCTGCATGAAAGGCAAACGCCTTACCTCCCATGCTATCTCTCCGGCCCCTCAACTTTAGTATTTAATATTAGTTTGCACAGCTCTGTGAAAATGCATAATGTTAGATTTTAATAATTATCAGCTATGCTATAGTGAACTTTTTCTAGTTTCTCTGATGGTTGATTGTCTATATTAGGTAGCAACTTATTTTGAAATTATGTCTGCAAAAATGTTCTAATGTCTTTGTCCATAAAAGTCGATGGAAAAGGAACTATAGACTCTTATTATAGTTCTCATTATAAGAATGTTTAGCAAACTTATTTTCAAATTGTACATATATCTGCAGAAATGTTCTTGTAATTTTGTTTAGAGAAGTTTATGAAATGAAACTCAGATATTCTAGACTTGTATTAAAGTGCTTGGTGCAAGAATATTTAAGAATTTTCAAATTGGGACTGGAGAGATGGCATATAGATAAGGCGTTTGCCTTCCATGCAGAAGGATGGTGGTTCGAATCCCTGCATCCCATATGGTCTCCCAAGCCTGCCAGGAGCGATTTCTGAGTGTAGAGCCAAAAGTATCCCCTGAGCGCTGCGGGGTGTGACCCAAAAACCAAAACCAAAAAAAAAATAATAATAATTTTCAAATTAAGTATATCTGCAGGGGCCAGAGCAGCAAGCAGGAAGGCATCTTCCTTGCCCACGGTAGCATAGGACAGACTGCAGTTTGAGCCCCAGTGTCCCATATGGTCCCCCAAGCCAGGAGTGATTTCTGAGTGCATAACCAGGAGTAACCCCTGAGCATCACCAGGTGTGGTCCAAAAACAAAAACAAACAAACAAACAAAAGTATATCTGCAGAAAGGTTCTAATATTTATGTTTTAAAAAGTCTATGAAAATTTGGGACTGGAGAGATAGCACAGTGGTAGGGCATTTGCCTTGCATGCAGCCAACCTAGGTCAGATGGTGGTTCGAATTTCAGCATCCCATATGGTTCCCCATGCCTGCGAGGGGCAATTTCTGAGTGCAGAGCCAGGAGTAACTCCTGAGCACTGGTGGGTGTGACCCCCCAAAAAAAGTCTATGAAAAATTTTGTGGTATGTATAAGACAACGATATGGAAAAAGCTGATTGTTTTGAGAATATGTATGCACAATCTGGCCACAACTAGTTCCAACTTTTGAGAGACCCTTGGCTCTAGGACATTTCCTGATCCTTGACTTCATAAGACCACGTTGCTGGCTGAAGTTGTGATCCGGAATTTATTCTCCTCTCAGACTATTTCAAAAGACTTATAGGGGCTGTGTATACCTCCTTTGTATATTTCTTAGGTGTATTTCCTTAATATGTATAATTCCTTATGTTATATTTTATTATGTAGACGTAGTTTTTCCCCTTCTCTTTAGATTTGCTAGTAGGAATTCATCGAAGATGGTATAGATAGTAGTATTCTTTGAGTTTTGTGCTTTTGATAGAACTATATTATAGAGATTGTGGATGTTCATGAACCTGTTTTATTCTTTAATCATGTGTGAATTATTTTTTTGCATTAGCATTTGCTTCCAAACCTATGTTCCTCCAATCTCCTGAAATTGGGGCATGTGGCATGTGATTTGTTATTATTTTTCCCTTAGGCTCCAGTAGTATCATGTGGCATGGGTGCCACATAATGCCACCCATAATGCATGGGAGCATTAACATGGGAAAACTTTTGATGCAAAGAGGAGTTATTATTTTTTAGGGTAGGAACTCCAAAAATTTTTGTTTATGGGGGCCACCTTGAACATTTGCCATAGAGACTTGACTTAGGCTTCAGTCACTTGGACACTGGACTATTACCCCTGAACCTTGGGTCCCATCTTTTTATCTGGCACAATTTTCTGCCCTTACATCAGGAATCAATCTTCTACCAGGGCAGGCTCTAGAACTGCCTTAGCACCTACTTTTCTCAGGGTGGGCACATACATCACCCTGACTACAAGTTGGAAATCAGTAACAACTTGCTTTGAAGGCAGATTTCCCTGCCTCACCACCTAACGGTGAGATGATACCAGGAGAAGCCTCAAGACATCCTTACTTTGATATCGGATATGGCTAATATGAAGCTCTCTAATTATTGAAGCATGGTGACAACAACCGTGATTGAGAACTTTTTCTGGGACCATGAAGAAAGACAAATTAGTTGTTGTCTTATGTAGTTGGTCTTACGGCAGATGCTTCGTGGGTAAAAAAAAAAAAAAAACCTGTTTTTAGGTTAAAAGTATTTTCTTTCTATTTTTCCAACTTTTGCTGCACACATACAAAATACTGCCACCCCTTTTATCTTTTAGACAGAGGCATCCACCTTTTTCTTAGAACCTTGGGATGCCAATTATTTTGTTTTACCTCATATTTCTGAATTTTTCTATAAAGGAAGAGATAATGGGTTAACTGGTTTCCATTCTATTCAGGATATGCTTGTTACTCATTGGACAGAAGCACCTTTAGATGGAAGCATCTTTTGGATTGATCTTTCACCTTACCTGTTCTCCACCCCGGGGTGTGGCCTTTCACTTCCCAATGAAGACTCTGGGTCTCGGAAAAAATCGCTTGTGGTTTTGGTTTTTCCACAACTGAACTATCTGCTTCTTAGGAACTGAAGGTTTGATTGTGGACATTCCTGAACCTGTTTTATTCTTTAATCATGTGTGGATTATTTCCTGCATTAGCGTTTGCTTCCAAACCCACGTCCCTCCAATCCCCTGAGATTGGGGCATGAGGCTTCAGCTACAGGAAGGGCTGCATTCCACCGAGAGACCTGGAGGAGGTTTCCTTTTCTCTCCCAGTTTCTTTTGGCTGCCTGATTTCTGGGTTGATGGCCCCTTCTGATCTTCTAGTCCATCCCTACACTCTTTTATCCTGTCATCAAGTTTCCATCATGGAGGACTGTCCTACTTCCTCCTATATTGGGCCATAGTTATTACACAAGACCCACCAAGATGACCCAAGATAATCTTATTGCCTGATAATATTTAATTTAATCATGTAGACAAAGTTTCTTAGCTTAACTCACAGATCAATAAAGTACATAGAATAGAGCACTTTGTTAGGGTGGGGTGTTATTCACTTCCCACATTCTTAATTCTTATTCCAGCCCATTCAGTCCCCAAACTCCATTTCCACTGGAGTTTCCAGGAAAAGTCCATTCCCTGAACTTTCTTTCTTTTCCTTCTCCTGGCAGTGTTATACATTGTCCAGGGAAGGACACTAAAAAACACGGAGACATTTCTTGCTTCATGAATTTTAGAAAATTGACCTTGAGGGATTGGTCAGGAGACCAGAAGGGAGATTAATGAGGAATGCCACTAAAAATAGCTCTACTCCAATGGCTGCTCCCCAGAATTCCCTGGAAACCAAAGGAAGGGTTTCTGTACTGCAACTCTTCACTGATAAACAAGTATGTGAGATCCTTACATAGATCTGGAAGGTCAAGAGCAGAATAATTTGATGTCTTTAACAATTACTAGACATAGTTGCAGTAACAAACCAAACCACATGTATTCTGGGGAGACTGAGGAAAGCTCTCTGTTCTCACCTTGCACCCCAGGTCACAGAGCTGCCATCATATGAAGCATCATTCTTTCTTTTATTTGTTTGTGTTGAGATCACTTCTGATGAAACTTAGAGCTTACTCCTGGCTCTGCACCCAAGAATCACTCCTGGAAGTGCTAGAGGGATCATATGGAAAGCTGGCAATCAAACTTTGGTTGGTCTCATGCAAGGAGGCAAGAACCCTACTCACCTTACTATTGCTCCAGCCACAGATGCATTGCTCTTATCTCTGCAGCAGAGGTATGTAACAAGCTGCAGCCTGGCTCCTAATGCTTCTTTCAGGAGGAACTGCTCATCACTTCTTGCTTTTAATTGATCAGAGAACATTCTAGGCCACATTTCACTTTTAAAGGGCAGAAAAATGCAGCCTACTTTGTGCCAGGAAAGAGGTCTCAGAACATTTGGTGATCACAACTAATGACAACTGTAGCTCTATTTCCCAGAAAGAGCTCCAGGAAGATCTCAGAACTGAGAAGAAGCTATTCAGGAAGGTTTCCAGATCCAGTGGCCTGGAATGAGTGAGAGAGTTTCAAAGAACCACCACATTTCTTGGTGTCAGAGAGAGGCAGGAAGGAACCTATGGAAAGAAGTTTCCAAGAGCTGAGAAGGGCCCTGTGAGGAAAAGAACTGGTCTGACATTGTTCCAACATTAGAGGGGATACTGGGGACACTGAGTTCCCCTGAGAAGAGATTTTAAATGCACCAGTTTCTGTTCGCACCACTGGGTAGCAGAGGATTGGGACTCCAAACTTGTTAGGGTTAGCTATAGGAAACTCATACTCCCAACTATAGGAGGTTCATGCCCAGCATGGTGAATTTCCTTTATACCACCCCTAACTGGGAAATGGTAGGTCTTCTGGGACTTTCAGATGACATAACTTAGATCTACTGGCCTTGAGATATGCTGTTAATTCCTACAGTGGACAATCATTGAACCACTTCTTTCTATCACTTTAATAATTTTCCTTTGTATCTTTCATATGATCCAGTAAATCCACTTCTAGGACTCTACCACAAGGGCCCACAAAATCTATCTTAAAAATGATTTGTGAACAGTATTGTCAATCATGGTACCTAGACAAACAAACCGAAATAATTATCCTTAGTGATGACAGGTGTTAGCCATCATTTAAATAATTTAATATTAAACACATTGTTAGACAAAATGCAAACATATTTTTACTTACTCAATACTGACATTGAAGAAAAGAGCTGTTTTCTTACCTTATCCTCAGCTTGACTGGTGTAGAGACACCTGAACAGAAAAGGAGGTGAGAAAAAGTGTGTAGAAGTTGTAGAATGTGTTGGAGACTACTTGCTTCAATTGTGTGAGCCACTAGGAACGAGAAGCCAAGAGGTCAAGGAACTTGCTCATTTTCACTCAGCTGGGCCAAAATCAAGACTACACCCAGCCTGCTCCTCAGCAGTTACTCTCTCTTCCCCATACTTCACACCCTGCTTCCACTCTGAAGAGTTGGTCCTACCAAAGGACCTCAGAGGTTCCCTAGAGCCAGCATACCAAACTTAAGTTTCTTGCAGAGATACCAGAAAATTTGTTGGGTGAAAAGTCAAAGAACGAGAGAGCTTTTGTTGCAGATGACTATGTATGAAGCTGAGAAACTGTGGCTACAAGGAGAAACAAGACTTCCCAGTGGAGAAAGCTAAGCCAGAGTCAGCTGTGGGCCCAGCACACCTTCTCTCAGGCAACTGTGTTCAGGTTGAAGAGATAATATGGCAGATAAGCTGCTTGCTTGCCTTGCAAGCTACTGATCCCAGTTCAAATATCCAGAATAATATGTGGTCTCCAGAGCCCCTTCAAGATCCCTGAGCACAGAGCCAAGAGTAAGCTGTAAGCATTGCTGGGTATGGCCCCAACCCCTTCCTACTAATAAATAAGCTCTCCTCTAGGGTGTCTTATGCAGCCCCTATCCATGTCAAGAACAATGAAACATGCTGGAGAGAAACCCACCTCATATAGTTCCTAATGGTTATACTCTGCCTGCAGGGAGGAGAGGCCAATCCATACCTGCAAGCATGCCTAGTACCCAGGGATGGCAATATGAGACTGAGTGGGTGGAGCAGGGTGAAGGGGTGATGGAGAACCTCTCCTCAGTCGGCAAGAAGACCTGTGGGGGGGGGAGAAGAAGACCTGGGGAAACCTAGACTGGAGAGTGAATCTTGGCCTCTTTTTTCTTTTTCTTTCTCTTTCTCTCTCTCTCTTTCTTTCTCTTTTATTCCTTCCTTCCTTCTTTTCTTCCTTCCTTCTTTCTTTCTTTCTTTCTCTTTCTTTCTTTCTTTCTTTCTCTCTTTCTTTCTTTCTTTCTTTCTTTCTTTCTTTCTTTCTTTCTTTCTTTCTTTCTTTCTTTCTTTCTTTCTTTCTTTCTTCTTTCTTTCTCTTTCTTTCTTTCTTTCTTTCTTTCTTTCTCTTTCTTTCTTTCTTTCTTTCCTTCCTTCCTTCCTTCCTTCCTTCCTTCCTTCCTTCATTCCTTCCATCCATCCTTCCTTCCTTCCTTACTTCCTTCCTTCCTTCCTTCCTTCTTTCTTTCTTTCTTTCTTTCTTTCTTTCTTTCTTTCTTTCTTTCTTTCTTTCTTTCTTTCTTTCTTTCTTTCTTTCTTTCTTTCTTTCTTTCTTTCTTTCTTTCTTTCTTTCTTTCTTTCTTTCTTTCTTTTTTCTTTTCTTTCTTCCTTCTTATTCCTTTCTTTCATTTTCTTCCTCTTTCTTTTTTCTTTAGATACTGTGGTTCACAATATTGCTACAGAAGAGGTATCATACTTATCACATTACCTCCTAAGGATACCCAGTTCTTGTTCATAGTATCCACTATCATTGTCATAGTGGTCCCTTCTCTGCCCTAACTACACCCCTTGGGTCTTTTTGGCAAGCTTCCTACCTTGGAACACTGTGCTGAGGAGTTTTGAGTCTTGAGCGCCTACATCATTGTTGTGCAGTTGAACAGCTATCATTATTTTGTTTTCAATATCCCCCTTGTTCAAAGGTTGAAGCCAGGCCCAGGGAGGCTACATGGGGGTAAAGAATAAGGCTTTCTGGATGACGTTTTCTCTAAAGTGTAAGTGAATATTTATGGGGTAGGAATATTTCCTGGACAGCAGCCAGGCTGCAAGAGATGCCACAAAAAATAAGCAGGGGCCCTGTGGATAGTTCTTTGGCAAAGTGCCTGCCTTGCCAGTATGCGGCTGCAGTTGGAACCCCAGGACGCCCACATGTAGTAAGGGGTGATCCTTGTGAAAGAACTGGGGGTCCCCAATACCACAGGTACAGTGTGCCTCTATGAGTGTAGTTACCAAATATGTGCACAGCATCATAATCAAGTGTGTGTGAGCTCTGGGCATGTGCAAGTACATTAGCCACAAAGAGGAAAGGGAAGAGGGACCCATTCCCCCAAGTGGATCTGGTTCATCTAGAGTGGTCTGGGCAAGGAGCTCCTTGGTTCTGTCACATCTTGTGAACAGTCACCTCAATAGAAGACATAGAAAAAACCCACCACGGTTCCTACAGGGCCAGGCTAGGGGCTGTAGTTCAGAGGTCTCTGTTGGGTCTGCCCTAGAGAAGAAGGAAGGTGCCTTACAGAGAGGAGCAGGCCAGGCAGGTGATAGTCTCTCCTCATAGGAGAGTGTAGAATAAAAGCCCTTGGATGGGACTGGATGAAGGATGGAGAGATGGAGGGATACAGGGGCCTTTCTCCTCCAGCCCAGGCCACATATCTATAACCCCCTCCAGCCGGCAGGTCTGCAGCTTTCAGGATAGTGGCGAGGAAATCCTCAGACAGGTTTCAGGAGATATCATCTTTATTCAGCCCTGGCTAACATGTGTAGCCTATGATAATCTTTTACGCTGGATCCCTATTCAGCCCTGCATTGTACCTTGTCTATACACCATCTCCCCTCCTGCTTCTTCCATTCTCCAAAATCATCATCTTCTTCTTCTTCTTCTTCTTCTTCTTCTTCTTCTTCTTCTTCTTCTTCTTCTTCTTCTTCTTCTTCTTCTTCTTCTTCTTTCTTCTTCTTTCTTCTTTCTTCTTCTTCTTCTTCTTCTTCTTCTTCTTCTTCTTCTTCTTCTTCTTCTTCTTCTTCTTCTTCTTCTTCTTCTTCTTCTTCCTTCTTCTTCTTCTTCTTCTTCTTCTTCTTCTTCTTCTTCTTCCTTCTTCTTCCTTCTTCTTCTTCTTCTTCTTCTTCTTCTTCTTCTTCTTCTTCTTCTTCTTCTTCTTCTTCTTCTTCTTCTTCTTCTTCTTCTTCTTCTTCTTCTTCTTCTTCTTCTTCTTCTTCTTCTTCTTCTTCTTCTTCTTCTTCTTTTTGTCACACCCAGCAGCACTCAGGGGTTACTCCTGGCTCTACGCTCAGAAATCGCTCCTGGCAGGCTCAGAGGACCATATGGGATGTCGGGATTTGAGCCACTGTCCTTCTGCATGCTAGGCAAATGCCCTACCTCCATAACTCTCTGGTCCTCTTCCAAAATCTTCTAATCAATCCCCTACTGCCCTTCAGGCCAAACCTTTTGTTACCTACCAAAGACCCTCCCAGAAATGGGCAGGTTTCATTAGCAGGTAAGTTACAGGAAGAATGGGGAATGGGGTAACAGGAGAGGAGAAAAAGAGGGGGGAGATTGGGTATGGGAAACAGTGCCACAATCTGATCTGATTCCTGAACATTCCAACAACAAAAGCAGCTGCTTCCCTTGGCCCAGACATAGGGGCCCCTTCTCTCTCACTGGGGTTGGGTTGTCCCAGCCTTCTCTTCCACTCTCACCTGTGTACTGTGGATGTTTATGAGTCAGGAGAGCCCCTTTCTCTTGTTTGTGGGGCTTATCTCTGGCCACTTTATTGGACCATAGCTGTCCAAGGGAAGGCCAGATGATACCAGACCCTGCCCGGGTAGGGTTCTCCTCCTCTGCCTGGGTGCTAATTTGTGCTCTGCCCAGTGCTTTGCTTGGGACAAAATTCTCTTAAGCCCTAATGTCTTGGTTTTTGGTTATATTTTGTTTGGGCTTGATTTTGGTTTAGTTTAAGAGCCACTCTTGGCAGTGCTCAAGGTTTACTCATGGCTCTGTGCTCAGAGATCACTCCTGTCAGTGCTGGGGATTAAACCAAAGAAGTTGGCTGCATGTAAGGCAAGTGCCTTAATCCTCTACCATCTCTCTAGTCTTAAGTTCTGAGGTTGGTCTTTAGGCCTGTATGAAAGTGTGGAAGCTTCACTCCTGAAACTTCTAGGCTCTGGGGTGGCTGCTCCTCTGAAACTTCCTGGCTTCTATCTTTTTTTTTTGGATGTTTGTCCTCCAACCTTTGATTTTGAGTCTATGTTCTGACTATTCAATTGTGTTTCTTGTAGGCATCAAAATGTTGGATTCATCTTTTTTTTCTTTTTTTCTTTTTTTCTTTTTTTTCTTTTCTTTTTTATTTTTTTTATTTAAACACCTTGATTACATACATGATTGTGTTTGGGTTTCAGCCATGTAAAGAACACCACCCATCACCAGTGCAACATTCCCATCACCAATGTCCCAAGTCTCCCTCCTCCCCACCCGACCCCCGCCTATACTCTAAACAGGCTCTCCATTTCCCTCATACATTCTCATTATTAGGACAGTTCAAAATGTAGTTATTTCTCTAACTAAACTCATCACTCTTTGTGGTGAGCTTCCTGAGGTGAGCTGGAACTTCCAGCTCTTTCTCTTTTGTGTCTGAAAATTATTATTGCAAGAATGTCTTCCATTTTTCTTAAAACCCATAGATGAGTGAGACCATTCTGCGTTTTTCTCTCTCTCTCTCTGACTTATTTCACTCAGCATAATAGATTCCATGTACATCCATGTATAGGAAAATTTCATGACTTCATCTCTTCTGACATCTGCATAATATTCCATTGTGTATATGTACCACAGTTTCTTTAGCCATTCGTCTGTTGAAGGGCATCTTGGTTGTTTGCAGAGTCTTGCTATGGTAAATAGTGCTGCAATAGTGCTTCTATCTTAATGCCAGTACTTCCTGCCATTCAACTATGCCTCTTCATTTCTAGTCCACTTCTTTCCCCTCTCACTTAGACTTCTGCTAGAAGCAGAAGAGCCAAGCCTGATTTATGAGGTTTAATGAATGCCTTGCTAGCTGGGTATCTTCTCATGTCTTCAGAGGCTCCCCATTCTAGTGCTATGACAAAGACATCTTTTTTTTTTTCTAATTTTTTTGGGGGGCCACACCCAGCGGTGCTCAGGGGTTACTCCTGGCTGTCTGCTCAGAAATAGCTCCTGGCAGGCACGGGGGACCATATGGGACACTGGGATTCGAACCAACCACCTTTGGTCCTGGATCGGCTGCTTGCAAGGCAAACACCGCTGTGCTATCTCTCCGGGCCCTGACAAAGACATCTTTCACTCCCCAACTAAGTACCTCAGGTGCATCCCAAAAAGCAACAGTATATTTTGCATAATCATGGTATTAGCATGAAATCAGAAAGTTATTGAGAGTAGAATATTATTATCTAATCTATAGAACTCAGATTTTAGCAATCTTCTTACCTCCTGCAAAGGTCTATTAAAGAAGATAAAAATCCATTTTCCTATGCCCCAACTCTTCAGTTATTTATTTATTTATATTTATTTATTTATTTGGTTTTGGGACCACACTTGGTGAAGCTCAGGAGTTACGCCTGGTAATACACTTAGAAATCGCTCCTGGCTTGAGGGATCATACGGGACACCGGGGATACACAGTCTGTCCTAGGTTAGTGCGTGCAAGGCAAACGCCCTACCACTTGCACCATCTCTCTACCTCTCTTCAGTTACTCTTATTTTTATAATTTATTTTGGATTTTGTGCTACACTCAGTAGTTCTTAGGGCTTACTCCTGGCTCTGTTCTCAGAGTTAATTTTGTATATGTTTATACAGAATATGGTCCCTCAAATGCTGCCAGAAGTGATCACTGAGCACAGAAAAAAAAGAAAAAAATTGCATATATGATGTCATTTGATAATTTGATTAAGATAGTAGGCTACAGATCTGTCGACAATAAAGTTGCTGTTAATCCTTATAAAATACAATACAGTGTATTTTACTTGTAACAAATGTAAGTTATAAAACCAAAGCTACTCCTCCCATCCTGTGTATTAAAGGAAACAAAATTTAGTTTAAAGTGACATTTTTAAGATGCACTTGCACCTATTTTTCTCCAGAGATTTTCCAAAGCTATATCTATATGTTTATTTTTAAATCTATACATTTATTATATGTATTCACAAAGGTATCATCTCACACAAATTTAAAGATGATTTAGCCATTTGACCTAAAACATTAAAAAAAAACAACCCACAGTATCATTGTTTTGCTTTTAATTGTGACTGGTGAGAATAAAATTTGGGGAAGTTAGTATCATTTCTGTGAACATCTCATTCTTAGTCCCAGTTCATTTTACAATCAGCTTTGTTGGACTATCTCCACCATATCATGGATGTTCTGTGTATAGTGCCACATCCAAGAGTTAAAGGACAGAAAAGGAAGGAAGTATTTGGAGATCTTTGGGGAGCCGTGGGTAGTGGAGCATGTTAGGGCAAGTAGAGCTGTTAGGGGTAAGGGGCAGGAGCACTAGAAAGACTTGGAAGAAGAAATGGATTCTATGCATGGCTGATCAATACATCTAGAGATGTATTTATTATGCCTCTTGAGAAGGGGGTTTGGCTGGTAAAATACTTGCTTGTTTGGATAGCAAGGTAGAAGACCAGAAGAAGCATTTCAAAGTTCCTTTCTTTTGAGGGCAGCCTGAGAGAGTAGAAAGCAAAGTTCTAGAGAAATCCAGACAACTGGCCTTGGGAGAAGGAGCTGGACTCATGCCCTAATGGGCGTCTTTCATTATCATTATCCCCATTAGTGCTTTATTGTATTAGTTATAGCTAATTTACATTTTACTGAAGCATTGAAAACAGATTGCAGATGTTTGGAAACAGATGTTATCCTAACGTTAAGGCAAAACCATGAATATTTATGATGATTATTGCCCAGATCGAATTACCTCGCTTAAGCAGGGAGGCATGTTCTAACAACTTTAGCAGGGAACCTGGCGTGGGAAGACAGAAAAGTATTGATGAACTTTTGGGCACACTTCAATTTTCCTTCACGTGGGATACATTTTTTTCTGCCTTCCCGTGGACCTGGGAACAGAGATGGGTTGTTATGGAACCAATTTGGGGATTTTTCCTGCTGCTTGCATTAATTGGCTAAGTCAGGATTTTCCATCTGGCTTTTTCCAGCCTCTCCTTGGAGAAGGGCCTGCCAAGCCTTTTCACACCTAAGCAGCAGCGGTCACTTCCCAGGCTACAGTGGGGAGGAGGGGTCCCACCACTCTACCCCTCCCTCATCTGCCATCAGAAGTGTGTTGGGGCTATAGTGGGGAGAGTTTCAATTGTCTCTATGGAGGTGGTGAAGCTCAGGATGACTTGCCTTCCCTCTTCAACTGCTGGTTAAACTGGCAGAGGAAAAGGGAGGAGAAAAATAGTCTTTTTTTCTTTTCAGCTTCCAAGACACTTTATCTTAATTTTTCAAGTTTGGTGTCCTCTTTGGGGGAAAGTGTGAAGAAATTTGACTGTTGAAGAGAGATGATGCTCTATTATTGAACCCTAGACCAGTCCATGTGCCATCTCCCTTCAACAGTCAAGTCTCTTCACACCTATCCCCTGAAGTTCTTCTTGGGGAGAGTGCTTACACTCAGCCCACTGTTGTACTGGTATCAGATCAAAGTGCCCAAAAACAAACCTTTCTCCTGTTCTTCCTCTCCTAACCCCTAACTGATGCTTGAAACAAGCTCCCAGACACTGGCCCGAGAGAGAGGCACATCTGAGGCCTAGATAACCTTTCCCAGTTGTCCCTCATGGAGTCAACTGAAGTGCTATCTGCTCTCCTTCCTTTGCCAGCGCCCTCAATGATTCCTCTTGGGAGCACTTTCTCCATAAACCCGATGCCCCCCCCAAGGCTCACTTCTTGGGAGGCCTCACCACAGATATTTGGGATCCTTTTGTGGTCACACATGGCAATGAGAAAGAGGCAGTGGAGGAATCATGTGGATGTTGGCCAGGGAAGGAAGGAGAGGAAGTGTGATTTCAGTTGTCCTGATGATTTTGAGAAGCAGCTAGAATCATGATGAAGTCTGGAGAAACCCCAGAGCAAGGTGAATATTTTGCTGACCCATTATTTGGGTTCCGAGATATGTATATACAAAGGGACTTTTATTACAAGAACTTAATCAGTTTTGAGGGCTGACTAAGCATCAGACAGGAAGGAAGGAAGGGTGGAGAAGGATAGGCTGGAGTGGCCCCAGCAGTCATCAGAAGGGAGGAACATGGGAAAAAAGAGCAACCACAGATTCCATCTTGGTTTGGGGATGTCTCTGGCTCAAAGGAAGTTAAGTCCTCTGGAAGGATTATTTTTTCCTACTGTAAAGTGTCTATCACTGTTTTCCTTTTTTGATTTCTAAAAATAACTTTATTTAAACACTATGGTTTATGAGACTGTTCATGATACAGTTTTTTCAGTTACAAAGTTACTCAAGATTGATTTTCAGTCATACAATGTAAAAACCCTTCACCAGTGCATATTTACAGTCACCAATGTTCCCAGTTTCTCTCCTGCCCTCTGTAGCAGATATTTTCTTCTTCTTCTTCTTCTTCTTCTTCTTCTTCTTCTTCTTCTTCTTCTTCTTCTTCTTCTTCTTCTTCTTCTTCTTCTTCTTCTTCTTCTTCTTCTTTTCTTCTTCTTCTTTTCTTCTTCTTTTCTTCTTCTTCTTCTTCTTCTTCTTCTTTTCTTCTTCTTCTTTTCTTCTTCTATTCTTCTATTCTTCTTTTCTTCTTCATACTTCTCTACCTCCTCCTCATCTTCTCTTCCTCCTCCTCCTCCTCTTCTTCTTCTCTACTATTCTCCTCTGCCTCCTCCTCCTCTTCTTCTTTCCTTTTTTCTGGGGGGATTTTTAACTGGATAGATCTGGCCCACCCAAGGAAAGTTCCCCTTTAATTTAACATCTACTGTCTTCATATTCTAATTGCATCTACAAAAATTTCTCAGATTAGTATATGACAAAACAATTGAAACCAGGTGTGTGCTACAAAATGCCCTCTCGCATATTTAGAGACACTATTCTTTTGGCCTAACATAATGGTAAGGACACTAGCATGGTGGAAACTGTTGGATTAACCAGATTCCATCCTATTTATGATATGGTTGTTACTCATTGGTCAGAGACATCTTTGGATGGAAGCATCCTATGCATTGATACCTTAGACTACCTGTTCTCTACCCCAGGGTGTGATCTGGCCCTTGTTAATAAAGACCCCGCATCTCAGGGGAAAAAAGCTGGTAATTTTGGTTTTTCACCACTGAACTATCTGCTTCTTAGAAGTGGAAGGGTTTAGAGTGGGAGTTCCTGATCCCGTTTTAATCCCTTGGCAATATTATATTGAATTAAGTCCTTAGGTTCCAACTTCAGAACACTGGAAATAGGCAAATCTGGAATCAGTTGCTGGTCTGGAAAATAATTCACATGCACATATGTAGAGAGAAAATGCTTTTGAGGAGTCCCACATACCTTTTGCTTCTAGCAGGCCACTGCTCCCAAGCAGCTCTCAGGAGATCCAGAAAACATAAGAGCTACTTCCTCAATGCCTGAGCAATTTAATCTGAGAGAAAATGTCACACCTGTGACCACTCTGATGGTACCACCCTGTTTCAACACCAATCCAAAGTGCCACATTCAAAGATGTTTCCATCCAATGAGTGACAATGCATATACTGATTGAGGTAGAAACAGACAAATCCCATAATCCCACATCCTTAATTGGTGTGGATTATTTCCTGTGTCGGTATTTGCTTCCAGACCTGCATCTCACCAAAGCCCTGGATTTGGGCATGAGGATTCCACTTCAGGAAACTATAGTTAAAGCAGTCCTTTTACATGAATCAAAGAGCTACCAGGAATGGTCAGGCTAGTCCAGAATCAATTGTGAAGGAAGTTCCCATTTATTCTAGCTGGTGCAAGGCATGGCAGTCTTCCCTCTTTGAACTCATCAGGGCAATGAGTTTATGATTCTTTTATTTTATTTTATTTTTTGGTTTTTGGGTCACACCCAGCAGTGCTCAGGGTTTACTCCTAGCTTTGAGCTCAGAAATTGCTCCTTGCATGCTATGGGGACCATATGGGATGCTGGGAATTGAACCCGGGTTCATCTCAGATTGGTTGCACATAAGGCAAATGTCCTACCTTTGTGCCATCACTCTTATCCCTAGTTCATGATTTTTAATGACAAGAGAGATTCTTAGAACTTCCACATTTAAAACACCTCATCTCATGTTCAGCAGTGATAATTGTGATGGCATTGTGTGTCACATGCAGTTCTCAATTCTGGAAGACAATGAAACAAAACCCTTAACATTCTGAAGGAGATATATTTTCAACCTACAATTATATACCTTGCCAAAATGGCCATTCCAATATGAAAGAAGAAAAGCAAAAGGTGCATCTAGAAATTAAGAGATTGTGGGTTCCTCAAAATAATGATGGAGGAAGAGTGTCTCTAGAGGACAGGACAGCAGAAGGGACACCTAATGAAATTGAACCCAGCTGAAAAGCATCATTGCAACTTGACTTGAAGTAGCAAAATAATATATTTACAGGCATGTGAAGGCTCATAGAGCATTTAAGAAAAGGAAAACAGTTTAAGTCTATAAAATACTAAGCAGATAAAATATTTTTGTTTTTTGTTTTTTTTGGGGGGGGCCACACCCGGCGGTGCTCAGGGGTTACTCCTGGCTGTCTGCTCAGAAATAGCTCCTGGCAGGCACGGGGGACCATATGGGACACCGGGATTCGAACCAACCACCTTTGGTCCTAGATCGGCTGCTTGCAAGGCAAACGCCGCTGTGCTATCTCTCCGGGCCCAGATAAAATATTTTTAATGAAGTAAAATAGTTTTATTTAAAGAAATGTGAGGTGAGCCAGAAAGACAGAAAGGACATTGATTTTTTTTATTGGAAAAAGTAAAGAATGACTCTTGGAAGAACATTATTATATATAGTTTCTCCAAACTGTCTTGGAATGGATTTCTCTGAATGTATAAAAGTTAATATGGATGCAGTCAAAAAGAAAAAGCCTTAAAATTTTGATGGTCCTTTCATATTCTTATCACCATCTTTCATCTTATATAGCTTCTACTTGAGAAAACATATTATTAAAAGAATTAAAAATATTCAAGAAAAGAATCTAATAACTTCTTAGCATCAGACAAGATTTGTATGATTATATTAAGTCAAATATTACTGATTTATTGATATTCATAATATTATTATAGAGGGACTGAAGCAATAGCACAATAGTAGGGCATTTGCCTTGCACGTGGCTGACCCAGGAAGAATCTGGGTTTGATTCCGGTGTCTCCCAGTGTTTCATATGGTCCCCCAAGCCGGGAGCAATTTCTGAGTGCATAGCCAGGAGTAACCATGAGCGTTGCTGGGTGTGGCCAAACAAACAAACAAAAAATCATAATATTATTATAGTAAGGACATGGGGAGATCTGCATATATGTGGAAAAGGACTAAAAATTAGCTCTACTGACAGGAAAGCAACAAGTTATCTAAATCCAGAAACTAAATAGTAGAATTTATTATATCAAGATATTAGCTTTTGACAAAATAATTAAGAATCAATAACTGGGCCTGATAACTGACTTAAGTTAGATCACATAATTTTCTTGCAGGGGACTAAGTTCTATCATTGTTATCTTATAGTTTCCCCAGGCACCACCAGGAGGAATCCCAGAGCACAGAAACAAGAATTTTCTGTGGGTACTATTGAGTGTGGCTCCAAAATCAGAAGAAAAAAAAAATCAAGAACTGAATAAAACCTACTATATTGTGAATGTGTTTGGGGATGAGGTAGTTCAAAGGCTGCTATTAGAAACAGTGATAGTTGAGCAAAAACAGTATGTATATATAATTTTGGTAAAATAAACTTAATGAATTTTTATTTTTATTTTTATTTATTTTTTTTATACACACCTGGTGATACTCTGTGCTCTACTCAGAGGTCACTTTTGGTGGTGTTTGGGGGACCATTTTCAGGGAATGAACCAGAGTCAGATACATTTAAGATAAGCTTGTTAGCCTCTGTATCACATCTCCAGTCGCACGAATTAAGTTTTTAAGAAATATTTTTTATGTTAAACACTATGGTTTACAAAGTTACTCATAAATACAATTATTTCTGGCATTCAGTATTTCAACACCAATCCCACTGTCAGTATAACATTCCCTCCATCATTGTTCCAAGTTTCTTAATCTCCTCCAAGCCTATTCCTTGGCGGACAGGAATAACTTATTTAATGTTAGTTGTTACAACTAAATGGTAATGTAAAAACTTCATTAACACAAATTAATGTTTATTTTTGTTGTTTTTTTTTTATTTTTGGGTTACACCTGGCAGCACTCAGGGGTTACTCCTGGCTCTACACTCAGAAATCATTCTTGGCAGATTCCTCCAAAAACTGGAAATTGAGCTCCCATTTGAACCAGCTATTCATCTCCTAGGGATATACCCTAAGAACACAAGAATACAATACAAAAACCCCTTCCTCAAACCTATATTTATTGCAGCACTATTCACAATAGCCAGGCTCTGGAAACAACCAAGATGCCCTTCACCAGACGAATGGCTAAAGAAACTGTGGTACATATACACAATGGAATATTATGCAGCCGTCAGGAGAGATGAAGTCATGAACTTTTCCTATACATGAATGTACATGGAATCTATCATGCTGAGTGAAATAAGTCAGAGGGAGAGAGAGACACACAAAATAGTCTCACTCATCTATGGGTTTTAAGAAAAATAAAAGTCATTTTTGCAACAGTCCTCAGAGACAATGAGAGGAGGGCTGGAACTTCCAGCTCACTTCATGAAGCTCACCACAAAGAGTGGTGAGTTCAGTTATAGAAATAACTACACAGAGAACTACCATAATCATGTGAATGAATGAGGAAACTGGGAAGCCTGTCTAGAGTACAGGTGGGGGTGGGGTGTGATGGAGGGAGATTTGGGACATTGGTGGTGGGAATGTTGCACTGGTGAAGGGGGGTGTTCTTTACATGACTGAAACCTAATCACAATCATATTTGTAATCAAGATGTTTAAATAAAGATATGCTTAAAAAAGATATTGAAAAAAATTTAGAAGCAAAAAACAAACAAACAAAGAAATCGTTCCTGGCAGGCTCGGGCGACCATATGGGATGCTGGGATTCGAACAACCATCCTTCTGCATGCAAGGCAAATGCCTTACCTCCATGCTATCTCTCTGGCCCCACAAATTAATGTTTAAGCAATAAAACTAGTTTAAATTATAACTGGGGTAAAGGACAAATTATGAACATCATGTAATTGAAAGTCTGTCATGACAATTTCAAGATCATGTCAAGCTACTTATCATTCTCCATACCTCCAAAGGGTCCTGCCCCAAAGGTTATATAAAGGACAGTTGACCTTTATCTCTAGGGGTGAAACCTTGGCTCTCTCTAACTAACCAAAAAATATGTTTTGATATTTTGATTATTTTAGGTCAAGAAATCTTGTAAAAGAAAAAAATTTCGGGGCTGGCGAAGTGGCACTAGAGGTAAGGTGTCTGCCTTGCAAGCGCTAGCCAAGGAAGGACCGCGGTTCAATCTCCCAGCGTCCCATATGGTTCCGCCCCCCCCAGCCAGGGGCAATTTCTGAGCACTTAGCCAGGAGTAAACCTAAGCATCAAACGGGTTTGGCCCGAAAAAACAAAAAAAAAAAAAAGAAAGAAAAAGAAAAAAATTCAACAGCTAAATAAAGGCTTTGATGGATGATCCCTTCCAAACACTGAAAATAATGACTTTTGGTTAAACAGTTCTGCCAGGGCCTTAGTTGTGTGAGAAGAGCTGATAGCAGAGGGCTGTGTAAATAGTAACAGCATCTTGTAAAGCTGCTGACTGTCTGGGTTTCCCTTTGCTTGAGAAAGCCAACAGCTTTATTTACAGATTAGCTTGGCTGTGAGGTTGTACTCAGAAATCTCCCATCACACAGGTACCAAATAGCCAGGCAAATAAAAAGTTGTCCTCAGTTATTTGCTTTCACTTGTAAACACATGGCTTGCTGCTATACTTGCATAGTTAGGAAAGGTCGCGTGTTGATAGCTAGGCAAACAGAGTTTCTTGTGAGAGGTTATTTGTCCAAGTATTTACTGAGATGGCCCTCTTCTCATAGTCGGGGGCTCTCTGAAATGTCACTCTAATGTGAGTCTATCTAAACCAGTTTGAGGAGCTCTATAAACACGACCATTTGTACATTTTTGTGGCTACAGTGCATCTTCATTATTTGTAATTTCTATATTTGTAAATTGAATCACTAGCTGAAATTTATCTGTAAACACTCCCACACTCCTCTTACCAGTCCTCAGTGCTTTTGTGGTCATATGCAGACATGAACAGCATGACCAAAAAATGAACCCCTAAAAGCACATGTTTCCAGCTGAGGTACAGCTAGTTCTCCTGGTTTTAACTTTTGTACTGTGAACTAGTGTCCCTTTCACACATTTTTTTTTGTTGTTGTTGTTCTTTGGTTGATGGTTTCATTGCTTTGTGTTCCTAAATTCAGAAAGCTGTGATTTCTTTCTTTTTTTCTTTTTCTTTTTCTTTTTTTTTTTGGTTTTTGGGCCACACCTGGCTATGCTCAGGCTATCTGCTCAGAAATAGCTCCTGGCTCCACGGGACACCATGTGGGACGCCGGGATTCAAAACAACGACTTTAGGTCCTGGATCAGCTGCTTGCAAGGCAAACACTTCTGTGCTATCTCTTTGGCCCCAGAAAGCTGTGATTTCTTTTTTTTTTTTTTTTTTTTTGGTTTTTGGTTTTTGGGTCACACCCGGCGGTACTCAGGGATTACTCCTGGCTGTCTGCTCAGAAATAGCTCCTGGCAGGCACGGGGGACCATATGGGACACCGGGATTCAAACCAACCACCTTTGGTCCTGGATCGGCTGCTTGCAAGGCAAACGCCGCTGTGCTATCTCTCCGGGCCCGAAAGCTGTGATTTCTTATGAGAAAATAGATGTATTAGATAAGTTGCATTTAGTCATGAATTATAGTACTGTATGTAGGCCCTGAGCTGATAATAACAAATCTGGAGTTTATATTAAATAAGATGTCTTTATTATTTATATATTTATTTATTTTGGTTTTTTGGGTCACTCCTAGTTCTGCTCTCAGAAATCGCTCCTGGCAGGCTGGGGTGACCATATGAAAAGCCAGAATTCGAACTACCATCTGTAGTGGGTCAACTGTGTGCAAGGCAAACGCCCTTCCGCTGTGCTATCTCTCTAGTCCCTAAATAAGATGTCTTTAAACAGAAACAATCATAGAACATAGGTTATGTATTGGTTGGTGGACAAAAGTGTTTTGACCAGAGGCTCATAGTCCTATATTTCTCCTAAAAGCAATGATTCATGGTTTAATAAATACTGTTCACTCATCAGAAGAGACCATAATTACTTCAGATAATATAAACTAATTCTCGTCAGTGGTAATCATGGTAGCTCCCTTCACACCTCTTCCCCTATGTGTACAACCAGCCCTGGAGTTTAGATGAACCAGGTCTTAGTACTCCCAGTGACCCCTACCAACCCCTCCCCAACTCCCTTTCCATATAGGGTTGGGCCCTTAATGGTCTGTTCAGATTCTTGATTTCCTAGAAGTGCTCTTGTTATCATAATTTGGCTCAGGAACAAGACTTATTGTAGTGCTATTTGTCTTAAGTTAGGCTCTTGGAAATAGGTAATGAACTCCAGAACATTCAACTAAATTTGAACTTTAGACAAATCACATTTTTTCAGGATAAATGTGTTACCTTAATTCTATGGAATATGTCTATAGTATTTAAACTTACTTATTGCTGCATGAAATTTAACTGGGCTTTCATTTATTTTTATTTTACATATTATTAATCAAAATTATTATTATTACAATGTGTTGGTTTTCAGGTCACTCATACTGATACTCAGAACTTCTGGCTCTGTGTAAAAAGATCACTCCTGGCAGTGCTTAGGAATTCATATATGGATGTTGGTGAGGACCTTGCCTGCTTTGCTATCTCTCTAGCATGATTGCTATTATTATTATTATTATTATTATTATTATTATTATTATTACTACTACTACTACTATTAATTTTTTTTTTGTTTTTTGGGTCACAACCAGCGGTGCTCAGGGGTTACTCCTGGCTTTGCACTCAGAAATCGCTCCCGGCATGCACAGGGGACCATATGGGATTCCAAACATTGTCTGTTCTGGATTGGCTGTATACAAGGAAAATGCCTTACTGCTGTACTATCTCTCCAGCCCCTGATTGCTATTATTATTGTTTACTGTATCTTCACTTTATCTGACAAACCTAGTTCAAGGATATCATTAAGAAAGTGCTTCCTGCGGAGATGGGTCAAGCTAGGAATGAATTCAGGTAAGGTAGTACAGAAAGCTTCTACAAGGGAGCTCAGAAACATAACTTACAAGCTATGTAAATAAGTGAGAAAGCTGAGCATTCCTAAACTTTCACCAAGCAACTTGAAGCAAATGATCTGCCCATTGAGCCTACACTGATTTTATCCGTAGGTGTTTGGAAATGCCCAATTTAAATCACACTCATGTCAGCATGTACCACCACATTTGGATGTAGTTTAAAACACATTGCAGTGCTAGGACTTAATATATTATTAAACGATATGTCCAGGATATTTTGTTCTCATTAATTTATCCTAAACTGCATTGAACACAACTACTGAGAATCCACTGCTTGCTGTACCTCCAGTTCTCTGCAGGGTCTCTCACTGAGGTCAGAGAGGCCCACAGACACAATGCAAAGTGCATGAGGGGTTCATGGAGGACCCCCAGGATGCCCATCTCAGAGCTTTAGTCCATAATTGTTAAAATAAACCTGAATGTCAAGCAAGATTCTGAACCCCTATATGCTATATCTGAGACCTGTCACATCTGAGATAATAGACACATGGAATGTGGCAAAAAGGTTTCTTCAATTCCTATTCATCCAGAATATCCAAGTGCTATAGGAAATAGGGCCTAGCAATTGGCTATGATGAGGTCGTTAGGAAAGCATGGACCTACACACACTGTTGCCCAAACCTTGGAGGTAAGAACAGACACAGGGAATATGCAGGGATGCTGGACAGACACAGCAAAGAGATGACCACAACCCAGTGTGGTTAGCATTATGGGAGCTTCAACAGCTGCAAGAGGAAGGATGTGATCCAGAACTAAGCAGGAGTATGGCCCAACTGGCATCTTCAATGTACATGTTCACCTCCAGTCAGTGAGAAAATACCTCTCTGTCATTTTGAAGCCACCATGTCTGTGATCATTTGTCGCAGCTGCCCTCAGCAGTGGACAGAGAGGCCCAAGTGGAAGTTAATAGCAGCTCTACCCAAAGTTATAACAAGCTCTGCAAGGTTATAAGACATACTTTCCAAGTACTGTTCCTAGGGAAGGTGTAGAGAGCATTTGCTAAATCTTTCACGACAATTTGCATTTGCTTGAAACACCAGTCCATTGACAGTGGTATGGGGGCCATAGGAGAACTCTCAGGGGTCTACAATTTGAGAGGGGAGTTGACAAAACTCTCCTTCTATCCTCTGTGAACTTCATTGTCAGTTGGTACTTGGAAATTGACTTAAGTGAGATGATATATTTAATCACATATAACAGATAATAGCATAAATACATATTTAATGATGTATATAATGAAACCAATTTTACCATAGGCTGTAATATTCTATAACACATTTCTGATAACAAAATATCATAAAACTTCTTCAAAGGTTCCCAGATTTATCTGATTTACTGTTTCCTTTTAGAAAGCAAATCGCTTAACTTCACACCTCTAAGATAGATTTTCACAATGGGGTGAGGTTCAATGAAAGGATTTGAGAAAGTAATATGGTAAGGGTCCTATAGTGCTGGCAATCACCAGGGTCACTTCCAGCTGTGTTTGGAATTTCCAAAGATACATTTAGTGATGCATGGGGTGGGGGGCATGTGGTACCAGGGATCAAACAAGGGTCATGCACCATAACCCCTGTAACCCATGCACTCTCCCCAACCCTTAAAATATATCTTTACCAAACAGCAAGTGTTCAACAATTGCATCTAAGTGCCCTTCCCTGGAGGTGCTATAATCCACATTGAGAAATAATATTGAAAATATAAATGACAGATTTCTAGTATTTGTATATTTTTTCATTCATTTTCCAACCCACTTATTCCAATCCAGGGTTTCAAGTGGTGGAAGCCTATCCTAGTAGCTCAGGGAACAAGCCAGGAGCCAACCCTAGATTGAGACTATATCTCACATACACACACTCACACTGAAAACTCATACACACATATAGAAACATAATGCACATACAGACACACCAATACATACATAACACACTTATAAACATATGCATACATACCCATATACAGACACAGACATTTATACATACCATTCACAAACACATTCTTTTGCACAATTAGACTCACCAATAAACCTAGGGAGCATATCTTTGGGAGGTGGGAAGGGACTGGGGTCCCCAGAGAAGACACAACTTAGGATCAGCATCAAACTGCACAGTCAATGACCCCCACAGGCATCCATTGCTTCCTTCTCATCAGCATCATGACCAGACAAAGGTGAATGAAAGGCCATCATCTCAGGGCTTGCTACTCAGCTGTTTTACTATAGAACTGACCTAAGTGCTAGCTTTGGGGTACCCTAATAAAAGTGTATATGGTGGGGCTGGAGAGATAGCATGGAGGTAAGGCATTTGCCTTTCATGCAGAAGGTTATTGGTTTGAATCCCGGCATCCCATATGGTCCCCTGAGCTTGCCAGGAATGATTTCTGAGTGTGGAGCCAGGAGTAGCCCCTGAGGGCTGCCGGGTGTGACCAAAAAACCAAAAAAACAAAAGTGTATATGGAGTATCTCCCATACCTATCTCCAACCCAGGACTTCTTTCCACTTCTACAAAATTCATGATGCCTAATGAATTTAAGACTTGAGCAGTAGGAATCCCATTTTGCAGCGTTGGCAATCAGGTCAGGGCCAGAATTTATGGTCCCAGGGTTCTTTCTAGGTCTCTGCCTTCCTGTCTCCCACTGGTGAGAGAAGTATGTCTTAGATTCTATGGCTCCTTTCCTCTTGAAATCACAAATGACATTTATCTAGAGCTGGTGGTGCTTGCAGCCTTCAATGAGCCCAGAATTCTATTTTATTTTTGTATTTAATTTAATCTTTAAATGATTTGCAATACTGTTGATGGTAGGATTTCATGCATAAAACATTCTCAGACCACACTCTCCACCAGAGTGTTTGCTTTCCTCCACCATGTCCCAGTGTCCCCACCCTGCCATAAGCAGGGAATTTTAAATGGGATCTTGAGGAAAAGTCACAAAACACCTCAGCAGGGAAATAAGTTGGTATAGTTCTGTCCTGATGGACTGACTGCCCAATTCCTCTGAACCACTGCAGGAGATAAGAGATGAGCCCAGATCAATGGTTGGCTGAGTTTTCTGTTGGCAGCTTGTTGTAGGAGAGAAATCCCTAGTGTTCTCTCCCTAGAACTTGCACAGTGAGTCTTGTGAAAGGGGCTCTTTTTCTCAT